>NW_026057581.1:14463305-14471174 GCF_023721935.1 Panthera uncia
GTAAGTCAAAGAAGGGCATTTATAATTTTTTCTTAACGTTTATTTATTTTTGAGAGAAAGAGAGCGTGAGGGGGAGAGGGGCAGAGGGAGAGGGAGACACAGAATAGGAAGCAGGCTCCAGGCTCTGAGCTGTCAGCACAGAGCCCCATGCGGGGCTCGAACTCATGAACCGTGAGATCATGGCCTGAGCTGAAGCTGGACCCGCTCCTCCGACTGAGCCACCCAGGCACCCCCAAAGAAGGGCATTTAAATGCAGAGCAGGAGCAGGGGAGGCATGCTGGGGTGGGGGGGCGGGAATTGGGAAACACATCCTGGCAAATCATATTACACGGATGGATATCTACTCCGTGTTGGTGCACTCTGAAGCGGGTTCTCCTGAATCAAGACAACTAAGCATTTCCCCCTTTATTTCCTCAGAGGAGGAAAACACTTGCCAGTGAGCCACGAACGGCTCACTTTTTTTCTCCTTTACCCTAACAAACTCCACCCCCATTTTAATTTTTTTTTTTAATGTTTACTTTTGAGAGAGAGTGAATGGGGAGGGGCAGAGAGAGAGGGAGACAGAGGATCTGAAGCGAGCTGGGTGCTGACAGCAGAGAGCCTGATGTGGGGCTCGAACTCGTGAACCTCGAGATCATGACCTGAGCTGAAGGCCAGCACTTAACCGACCGAGCCACCCAGGCGCCCCACTGCCCCCATTTAAAAATTTTACTTATGCCTTGACAAGTTGTTTTTTGTTTGATTTTTGTTGTTCCCTGAGAAATGCCAGAAAAATTTTCTCCCTACATTCCTAAAGAGTAACTTTTTGATGCCAAAGCTGGATGGAGGAGACCAAGGGCTCATCTTTCAACTGAAAATCAGGTATTTTCTAAGGTAAGTGACTAGGAATAGATCAAGACGAAAGCCTCTTTTATTACATGGACCTCAGAATCCTTTGCTGTATCAAATGTCTGCACTTCAGCAATACCTGAGAACAGGGTTTTAAAAAGTTATTCCATACTCCATCTGTTTTTTCATAATTTTGTAGCCCCTCCGTGTTAGCTGCTCATTTCCGCTGTAAAAGGAACCTGTCCCAAACCCTACAGACTGTTATGTCTGTGTTATGAACTCTACTGCAGTGATTTCAAGCAATCTTGCGGCGAAGAATCAGCTTTTTAAAAATAAAAAAGTCCAATCTGTTGTGGATTTCACTTTTCTCAAATATAATAAATATACACTACTAGGGGAATAAAATAAAGATACAAAATACAAGCCCTCAATTTTCATCATTAGATCCAACAGGCCTAAAATTGCTGTCGAATTGCTACAAGAGGGCCTAAATGCTTGCTCTGAATTTCTGTACTTCCTTGTTGCAGACCCATGATAGTTCAGGGACCAGCACTAGTCACGAGAACACGCTTTGAGTGGCTCTGCTCTCGCAAACCAGAGTAACTTGTTTCTTACGTGTCTTAGTTTAAAAGAAAAGATAAAAATATCTACAAGTTATTCATCTTACCCGAAATGTAAACAAACTAACAAAAACTCTCTGGGCACCAAAATGCAACACACACACACACACACACACACACACACACTCCAATAACAATACCACTTCCTGGAGACGGAATACAATGTAATGTTGAAGTATGTGGACTCTGGAAGCAGAATATCAACCATTTATTTACAAGTTGTGTCCACTTGAACTCATTTCCTACAAAATGTGGATGGTAACAATAATAGCAACTTCTTCAGGTTGTGAAGATAATTAAGTGGCTTAACAGAGACATAGCTCTTGAAATAGTAGGCACTCAAGAAATTTAGCTATTACTCTTTTTCCTTGAGGGAATAAAGAGGTCCCTATTGTCTTGCTCAGCATTTCCCTCCTCAAGATGGATGTGTGGTTTTCCTGGCAAGCCCGGGCCAGCCTTCTCTTCCCCAGCATCTGGAAATACCTGGAGGCAGAACTCCAAGTCCCTCGGGTGCCTCAGGAGGAATATCCCAACCACCTGCCGTTGCTACCCTCTGCTGCTGCTGTTGAGAATTGTACCAAGCAGTTTCTACTGCTGGAAACCGGGGAAAATCTAACCCCATGTGGAGGGGATTCTCGACAGGCACTTGGTTCAGGATTTGATTGAATGCCCAAGAATTCATTTTAAAATGCATGTAACATCCTAGCTTTGCGGGTTTTTTCTCCCCCGTGGGTGTACCATCTACGGCTGCATCTGGACATTGTCATCCAATGCTGACCTTTGTCACATCTCAGGCTTAGCTAGTTTGGGATTGAACCTGGCCAGTTCTCAAACCTGCTCCTTGCTGACTTCCTCATGTTGGCTTTTTTGTGCCACTGTCTCCCAGATGTCCCAGATTTGAGTCCCCGGTTGGCTGCGACCTCTCATATTCTCTCAGCTGTTGGAGCCCATCCTGCCCTCCCTCTGCAATGGTTTTTAGCACCTCCAGCAAGGCCCTCTTCCCTCCAGGTCTCTCCCCTGTATAGGTCTTTGAGATCTGTTCTAAGGTTTCCCTCGGATCTGAGTCACCTCTTCCCCTGACCGTTCCTGGTCCAAGTTCCTTTGGCCTTCTGTGTCCGACCTTCCTTCTCTCAAGCTTTATCTGTCATGACACCCACACAGCCTCCACAGGCTGACTCCATTCTCCAAATACACATCGTCAACCTTTGCGGTTCGGTGGGTGCCATATCTCTTGCCAAAAATACCCCTTTTCATTAATTTTTTTGTTTTTAATAATTTTTTAATTTATTTTAAAATTTATACCCAAGTAAGTTAGCATATAGTGTCACAATGATTTCAGGAGTAGATAAAAACATCCCCTTTTCTACAAATGCTGTTCCCTCCACAGCGCCTTCTCTTCCCATTCTTGGAAACACGGCTTAAACTTCTGTGCCTTTCTTTTTTTTTTAAAGTTTATTTATTTATTTTGAGACAGAGACTGTGTGAATGGAGGAGGGGCGGGGGGGGGAGGAGAGAGGGAGAGGGAGAGAGGGACAGAGGGAGTGGGGGAGAGAAGTAAGGTGGGGAGAGAGAGAATCTCAAGCAGGCTCCGTGCTGCCAATGCAGAGCCCAATGCAGGACTCGAACCCACAAACCGTGAGATCATGACCTGAGATGAAGTCAAGAGCTGGATACTGAACCCACAGAGCCACCCAGGCACCCCTCTATGGCATTTCTTACGTACTACTCAGGTTTCCAGTATCAAATGTGTTGTTACTTGGGTAAATTTCTTCTTAACATTTTTCTCCCCTGACAAAATGTTTTGTTGACATGTTTGGAACTAATAAAGAAAAGGATAAAAATTAAAAATAATTATTGGTCCTCTACTTTTAACCAAGATGTAGCCTAACAAGGACAGATGTGTCTCTCACCTCAATCAACCACCCAAAAAAACCTGGATAAAATAAACAAAACAGTTGTTTTCAAGACCTTGGCTATCAGGCAACAAATGAAGTATGACCCATGATATTAACCCCAGCTTACTGCCTTGAGAGAGTTTCTAATCCATGGTGCAGTCGGGGAGACCATTCAGGGCCTGGTGGACTCCTTGGTTTGAGGATTCAGAGCTAAGAGACCAGGGAAAGCAAAGTGACTAGAGTTCACAGGACGGAGTATTGGAGAGGAAGGAACCACAGACAGCAAACTCCAGAGATCTACAGAGGGTCCCCTTCAAGCTCCCGGTAGTGTGCTGATCGTTGCATATGTGAAAAGGGACAACCTTCGGAGGAAGAATCATCCAAAAGGATTAGAGAGAACTGTATCCACTGGATTGGGGAGAATTAGTGCCTTTCCCACCATCCAGACTGGGAAGCCACATAATTCATGGAGCATCAGGTAGAGGACTCAGAAGTGGGAAATAATTAGCCCTGGGATAAACGGGTCTCTGGGTCCACCTAGCAAATCCTAAAAGCGAGACCCAAAAGCACCAAACTGTTTCCAAGTAACTGAATTGCACGCTAGAACAAAGCTCAAGAATATTTACAGGGACACAATTATATTCAGCACCCAAAAAGGTGAAAGTCTGGCATCCAATAAAAAGTTACCAGGCATGAAAAGAGAGAAGAAAATACCACTCATAATGGGAAGAAAAATCAAGCAACTGAAACTGACTCCGAACTCACAGATTCTCTCTCCTGCTTGAGACCTGCTTATTCTCCACTGCTTTTGGAAGTTTCTTCACTTATTTTATATATTTTTTTCTAGTTTCACTGAAAATGGAGTTTTCCTTTTTACTTTGCTGACTTTACATGCCATCTTGACACTAAAAGGGCCAAAGATTTATGCAAAATATCAGACAGGGCCAAGGCCAAATAATTTTTAGTGGTTAATGGATTCATTATTTGTTAAATCACTCCTTAAGCGCTAGGTAGCCTATGGGACTAACCATAGGGACAGTACTGAAGTCTGTAATCATATCTACATAATACACATGGCAGCACTTTTGACAGGTCAGCGGAAGTCTCCTCGTACACAGGACACTCCTGTGTGTTGCCATGCATCATGGAAAAGGGTCATGGAAGCACCTGTAGGGTCAAATGCTGCAGGTATAAAATAGGTTTATTTCATAAATCAATAAACCTATGCAGGTTTATTAGAGAAAAACCTTCTCGTAGAAAGTAGTCAACTGCATGCAATCCCTCAAATCTAATTATCCCAGAGCTTAGGCCAGTCATAGAGGGTCCAACATTCCAATCAAGAGGGGCCCCTCTGCCCTTAATTTTTTACATATGCATTACAGTGGTGGATCAGAGTGGGGTAAAGAACTTCTATGACCGGTCAGAATAGGGGAACATCCAGAGTCCCACAGCTGCTATCTGCCTATTTGACTGAGCCAACTCAGACCCGCTGAGCCACTTCTTGGTCAAATGACCAGGAAAATGAGCCTCCACGAACATCCGAGATTTGTCTTTCTTCCGATGTTTTGGAGATGCGATTTAATACATCAAGTACCTGAATTTATATATCCACCAATCATGATGTAATGGATTGTCATTAGATCAATTTTAATTGCTATTCAAAATGAAGACAGTTGTTGGGGCGCCTGGGTGGCGCAGTCGGTTAGGTGTCCGACTTCAGCCAGGTCACGATCTCGCGGTCCGTGAGTTCGAGCCCCGCGTCGGGCTCTGGGCTGATGGCTCGGAGCCTGGAGCCTGTTTCCGATTCTGTGTCTCCCTCTCTCTCTGACCCTCCCCCGTTCATGCTCTGTCTCTCTCTGTCCCAAAATAAATAAAAAATGTTGAAAAAAAAATCAAAATGAAGACAGTTGCCTTAGAGCTATAACCTCACTGGGTCTCCATTTCTTTATCACTTGAAAAAAACATCAGGGGTTGAGGTAGATGATATTTGGTAAATACTAGCCTGCTGAAAGTGAAATCAAAATCGGAAAGCTATGATGCCATTCCTAAACATATTCTGTTTTCATAGCCTGAAGTCTAGGTCTCTGCACATTTAATGGGACTGGCTGACTCTGAATCGCTTCCAACCAGATTTGATGGACTGACTGGCGATACAATTATTCCCGGGATTTAGTGAGGACAGTTAACCACCAGGGGGCAGTCAGGTTACAAGGCAGTGAGAAGTGACGCCACCACCGGGCAGCAAGGTATACGGTCAAAATGAAGCGCACCTGTGACTTTGAAAAATTCACATTTCAATTAAATTTCGTGAAAATTGCATTGCCCGCTAAGATTGTGTCATCCAGTTCTGGTGTGTGTGTGTGTGTGTGTGTGCGAGTGTGCGGAGGGGATGGTTTCTCCACACCACCACGCAACTCTGGGACACTAATTGGGTATTCTATATTTTGACTCAATTCTGACACTATCTACCCAGAGATAGCATCAGACTCCACAGATTAAGGGCTCCGTCCTACAAATGGGTGTCCCGCCACCCTTGCTTCAGATTCCAGTTGAAAATCCAGGCTGTCTCCTGGGCTTCTGACTGACGAGCTGTAGACTGGAAGTTCCCACCACCTCCTCCTTGGGTTTGATTAATCTGCTAGAGTGGCTCACGGAACTAAGAGAAACACTTCACTTACTAGATTGCTAGTTTATTCTAACAGGATAGGACTCAAGAAGAGCCCGATGGAAGACCTGCTTAGGGCAAGGTGTGGGGGAAGGGGCACGGGCTTCCATGCGCTCCCCGCGTGCACCACTATCCCCAAATCTGCAAGTATTCACCAACCGGGAAGCTCTCCAAAGCCCCTCCTCTTGGGGGATTTGCTGGAGGCTTCATTATACAGGCATGGGTGATTAAATCATTGGCCATTGAGGACTGAGTCAGCCTCCAGCCTCTCTCCCCTTCCTGGAGGTCATGGGGGCAGGACTGAAAGTCCTGACCCTTTAATCACCTGGTTGGTTTTCCAGGCAACCAGCCCCCATCCTCAGGTGTAGTTCCCAAGTCACCTCATTAACATGACGCAAGGCGTCTATCACTTTCTACACTTAGGACGTTCCAAGGGTTTTAGGAGCTCTGAGCGTACGATATTAAAGAAGGACAGAATGGCTGCCCACTCACAGTGTGGGATCTCTTTTCATTGGAGTCCCAGTCGAGCACTTACTATGTGCCAAGCCCCGTCCCACAAACTGGGAATGCATCAGTTAACAAAGCAAAGGTTCCTCACCTTGTGAAACTGGCATTCTGGTGAGAGACTCAATAACAACTAAAATGAGTATGCGGATTACGTTGTGTGTGAGGTGGTAAGTGATGCGGAAGAAAGGAAAAGTAGAGTGTAGGAGGAAACTGGGATTTGGGCAATGAGTTTGCCATTTTAGGTAGGGTGGTTATAACAGGCCTTTCGGAGGAAGCATTTGACCAAAATTGAGGTCAGGGAACAGGCTATGTGGCTGTCTGGGAAAAGAGCATTTCAGGAAGGGAGAACAAACGTGAGAAAGTCCTAAGGCAAGAGGGACCCGGATAGTAGATGAGGTTGAGGTAAAGAGGCACAGAGGATTTTAAGCAGAGAAAGGCCATTTAAAAAAAATGTTTATTTATTTATTTTGAGAGAGGGTGGGGGGAGAGGAGCTCATGTGCCGACAGGGAAAGGGGAGAGAGGGCGAGAGAGGATCCCAAGCAGACTCAGAGCTGGAACCCACGAACCACAAGATCATGACTTGAATACAAATCAAAGGTTGGACGCTTAACCCACTGAGCCACCCAGGTGCCCTGAGAAAGGACATTTTGAACGGGTCACTCTGGGGCACCTGGGTGGCTCAGCTGAGCATCTGACTCTGGATTTTGGCTCCGGTCATGATCCCAGGGTTGTGGGATCAAGCCCACATGTTGGGCTCCATGCTGAGTGTGGAGCCTGTTTAAGATTCTCTCTCTCTCGCTCGCTCTCCCTTTGCTCCTCTCCCCTGCTCATGCTTTCTCCAAAATAAAAAAAGAAAAAGAAAAAAGGTCACTCTGGCTGCAAAGTTAATAAGTCTCTAAGAGACTTATTTCCTATAGAAGCTTCCAAACATTCTGTTTATCAGCTCATCAAAAAGCACAGTGAATGGCAGTTAAAGACAACCATATTGTCACCCTTTAGCTATTGGCAGCTGATGTGCCTATACCCTCACTGTGCCAAGTGCCAGGCACTGAGCCAAGCGCTTTCTCATTTAATCCTTCCAATACCTCTATGATATTGTCACCATGATTAGCTCTATTTTAAAATTTTTTTTAAAAAGTGGGGGTCGCCTGGGTGGCTCCGTCGGTCAAGCGTCTGACTTCGGCTCAGGTCATGCAAGGTCTTGCGGTTCGTGAGTTCGAGCCCCGCGTCCGGCTCTCTGCTGACCGCTCAGAGCCTGGAGCCTGCTTCGGATTCTGTGTGTCTCCCTCGCTCTCTCTGCCCTTCCCTGCTCGCACCCTGTCACTCTCTCTCTTTCTCTCAAATATAAATAAA
>NW_026057581.1:14471184-14514018 GCF_023721935.1 Panthera uncia
ATAAATAAAATTTAAAAAATTAAAATAAAAAAAAGGAAATTGTAAAATTAGTGACTGGTCCAAGTTTCAGATGAAGTAAATAAAGCAAGCGGGATTCTTGAAAGCTGTAACTTAAAGAATTCCTCCCAATTTGAAGAAACACTGCCTAAGCAAGGCTTAGTACCCCAATACTCAGGAACCAAAGACGGTGATGGTAGGGGGGTTGGGAGGACCATAAGGGCTTAATTCCACCACCACATGCCTCTTTTAAAAGTTCTATTTAGCCGTTACACCACAAACTTACGGACACCGTAACTGGACTGACTTCCAGACCACTGATTCCGAAGTTTCCCTGTAGAGCTTGGCCTCCGTGGGGTTTGTTCTGTACAGATTTGGGCTTTTAAGGGGGCAGCACCCCCCTTAAAACGGACTTTTCTCTAAGGGGTACCTCTCAAGCTGTGGTGATTTAAAAACCCACCCAGGCAGTGTGCTCAGAGGGATGTCCCCAGGACCAGTGCCGGTGTGTGACAAGGTAAGGAGGGAAACTGAAAATGTTTATGAACTTCAGGAGCCATCTTACAGAGTAGTTTTATGTCTGCTGAATCTAATAAATTGGGGCTTGTATTTAGTATACCTTGGTTTTAAACTTCACTTTCCATAGAACTTCATTTTCTAGTGTTTAACGTGAGAGCCTGAATAGACACATCTAAAAATAGGACTCTGACCCACAACTTGCAGCAGCCTAGCTAGAAAACCAACCCCTTATCTGTAGTCATCTGCCTAGGAAGCCTGCCTGCTAGAAGTCAGACTTGCAGGAAGCCGGGCTGCTGGCTTCAATAACCACCCAGGAAAGTAAACAATAAAGACTGTAACAATTGCCCCCAAATGGCCAGGGCGTGATTAACAACTCACAGCTTCCCTAATTTTTCTCCCGACCTGGGTCCAACGAAAGCCATACATGGCTAACTGGCGATGGCCAGGGATCACACAGCACGTCCCACTTCTAACTAGTCTCCCTACCGCTTCCCCTGCAGCCTCCAACGAGGGCACGCCTGACGCATTCATTCCCTTTTTTCCTCCACCAACCGTTCCCACTCCTCTGCCTGCCTTTGATTTTCTGCCAAAACTCAAGTGATGGTGGCTCTCTTGCATAGCAAGCTCTGAATAAATTGCCTTTGCGTTTCTCGTGTGGTTGGTCTTTACTTGTCTTCACATAGTGGACGGAGAAAAAGGAAATAAAGAAAGAAAGCAGGAGTCTTCCACCGCAGACGGGGCGGAGGAGCATCTTCCCAGGCTCCGAGGAGCTTTCCCCGCCCTCCCATGCAGGCGGGGACCTTAAGGACCGGAGAGGAGAGAGCATCCCAAACACTAGCCAGGACGGAAGGGATAAGGTGGGTTGCCAGATTCTTCGGACCAGGAGTGGAGAATTAGAGGACCGCTACCACTGGCAGACGCCGCGGAGAGAGTCTAAGCAACGACGCCAGACGCTTTCTGCTCTCCAAAGCGTCCGGGTCTCAGGGCGCGAGTGGAACTTCTGCGCATGCTCCACACGCACGCGCACTCTCGGCACCGCCCCTCCGACGGGTGCTGACGTCACGTCCGGCGACGGCGGGGGCGACGGGGCGCTGGCTAACCGGGCGCAGGTGGCCCGTAGCCTCCCTCCGCCCCGGGGTCCGCCCTCGGGCGCGCCCGTCCCCTCGGCGGCCTTCACGTCGCCTCCCCTGCCCGCCGGCCGGTCAGCGCGCTGGGCCTGGTTTCCGCCGCCTCCCCCCGGACCACTTAGTCTCAACCCGGGTGTGGTTTCCACTGCTAGAGGTGAAGCATAACAGGGAGAGTGGGACCTGGGGTCGTGGAGCAGGTTGTGTTGACTTTTCCTCAGGTGGACTCTCAGGGGCCGGCGTGTAAATTACAGGATTTTCCTCCGGGAGGACCTGTAGCCATCGTAGTGCAATCTGAGAATCGTGTGTGTAGGTAACGGGCACCGCACCGCCCTGCAGCTGTTTGCTGCTTTTAAAGAAATCCCCGAACTCATTTGGCGTTTTAGTGCTTTGGAATTTTTTTTTTAATTTTTTTTAATGCTTATTTATTTTTGAGAGAGAGAGAGAGAGCGAGCATGAACACGGGAGGAGCAGAGAGATAGGAAGGCACAGAATCAGAAGCAGGCTTCAGGCTCAGAGCTGTCAGCACAGAGCCCAACGAGGGGCTCGAACTCACAAACCGCGAGATCACGACCTGAGCCAAAGTCTGATGCTTACCCACTGAGCCACCCTGGAATTTTTGTTTTTTGTTTCGTTTTTGTTTTTGTTTAAAACGTGTGGTCCCCAAAGCTCAGAACCCTTTAGAATTTCTCCTTTTTAACGAATCTTTACCTTTCCTGAGACCGAAGGGGTGCAGAGTTTTCGATAAGGAAGACCTCGGCTTGTCTGGAACTCAACCCTCCCTTCCTCGCTGGGGACTTGTCAGGATTTCTAAAACCTGAGGCTTAGACTCCTTTTTGCACTGACATTTTAAGTATTTGATTTCAGGCAGTGCAATACTTTCTGAAAAATGCCTTACATCCATTTTATTCTTAAAATGCCAACCTAATCTCACCTTTCCCCCCGACGTCTTGCAGTCAGTCCTATGAACGTTATTGTGAAAGAACCTGACACCGCTGAACTTTTTGAGTCCCAATGCCAGATTTTAAGTCGTTATTCTGTCTTCAGTTCTGTGGCATCGTTTATTAATAGGCTTCACTCCTGCCCCCCTTCTGGTTTACAATTCAGTGCTGTTCGTCTCTTGTGGGCTCTGATTTCGATAACTGCATTTGATAGGATTGTGTTTAAAGGAAAACTAAGTGAGAAGCTTGTTTTGTTGTTGTTGTTTTTACTTTTTTTATAGTTTAGTTTTTTATTTCACAGAATGCCCATTTGAAAATATGGCAAAGCAAAAGAAAGGAAATCACCCAGAATCCTACCTAAAGACACATTGCCTGCATTTTAGAATATAGTTTCATTTTTTTAATGCATAATATTTGTAAAAACAAAAACAATTCCTAGTGGAGACTGTTTGGTAACCCCTTTTGTATGACATCTTGTCCTCGTATTTCACTAGTGTTTTGTTTTGTTTTTTTTTTTTCCCTCTTTTCTTTGAATGTGTATAATGGCCAGGAACTCCCATAAGTAAAGTAGGAGCCTTAGTGCATGCACCTTGTGAAATCTATTTTAGCAGCTCAGAGGACTTTAGTTTTATGTCCCGGTTTTTGGCCAAGGAACATAGGTGAGGTGGTGTTAGTTGTTTAAAATGAGACATTTAGGGGCACCTGGGTGGCTCAGTATTTAAGTGACTCTTGATTTCAGATCAGGTCATGATCTCATGGTTTGTGAGATCCAGCCCTGTTCATCTCTGTGCTGACAGCGTGGAGCCTGCTTGGGATTCTCTGTCTGTCTGTCTGTCTCTGTCTCTCTCTGCCCCTCCGTTTCTCTCTCTCTCAAAATAAATGAATAAACATTAAAAAAATAGATAATGTTGAGTCCTATGCAAAGGCAGCCAGTTTATTTTAGTATATTGAATTCGTGGGGGAAGTTTGAGAAAATCATTGGAAAAGTTCCCAAATTGTCCAGTCTCTTGTTTGTAAGCTCACTCTTTCCCTCTCCCTACTCTTTCTCTCTCCAAGAATGAAACATGACTGAGGACTCTCAGAGAAACTTCCGTTCAGTGTATTATGAGAAAGTGGGGTTTCGTGGAGTTGAAGAAAAGAAATCATTGGAGATTCTCCTAAAAGATGACCGGCTCGGTGAGTTTTACAAGTTAGATTGAGGTTATTGGGTTTTAGCCGTCCCAGCTGTCCTGAAAGAAGTGGTATCTTAAAAGACATTCAGAAGTATCTGTTACCTGCTGTATCTTTTAGTGATAGGATGACAGGTAAATGTGTATTTTGGGAGAGGTTATGGATTTTTCAAGCTTCTATTTGCTGAGGCTGAGTCGGATGTCTTTGAGAGGACTGTTAAGAAGGCTGTGGTATTTTTTCTCATATTAGACCCATATATTTCCTCTGTTTCCAGAGCTGTTATCATAGCTTCTGGGTAAATTCATAACTCTCCAGACGATTTTTCTCCGATGCAAATACTGTGAGACTACATTATGTGTTGACATCTTAGTTGCTTTGTAGTAATAATAAGGTCTGTTCTGCTGACTAAAGTAAAATAAACTGAACCATAGGTAAAAATAGTACTTTATATGCAGAGAATGCTTCTAAAATTTCAAAACCATTTCCCTCCTGATCTTTGTGTTTAAGCATGGCTGGAATTTTTTTTTTTTTTTTTAAAGACAAAGCTTTTTTTTTTTTTTATGTTTATTTTTGAGAGAGAGAGAGACAGAGCATGAATGGGGGGAGGGTCAGAGAGAGAAGGAGACACAGAATCAGAAGCAGGCTCCAGGTTCTGAGCTGTCAGCACAGAGCCCGACGCGGGGCTCAAACTCATGGACCACGAGATCACGACCTGGGCCGACGGCGGATGCTTAACCGACTGAGCCACCCAGGCACCCCAAGCATGGCTGGAATTTGACGAGCACAGAGAATTGAGGTTCAGGACAGTTGAGTGTGGTTTGTTGGAGAATGTGGGGATCTAAGGGCTGACCATGCCATTCACTAGCTCTGCTAACTAAAGTCACTTAACTGCTTGGGGCTTCAGTTTCTGCAGCTTTAAAACAATAACTACCCAACAAGCTTGCAGCGTGGATTAAATGAAATTCTGTAAATAGTGACTACTGCTAATGTGACACAGGGAACGTAGTAATGTATGCAACATGCATCTCCTAGGCTGTGAAGCACTGATTGTTTTCAAGTAGCCAGTTGGTGAAACACCCGGGCTAGAAATCAGACCAGTGTTGCCTTTTCTAGATTTACTGACTTAGTAGACATCCTCTGGAGAAATGTCTTACTGTACTTGAATTAAACAAACAAACAAAAAACCAAAATGCACTTTCGTGTCGTCAGCATAAAAAGTTTCTAACCAATTGTTCTTTGTTTCTTCCTCTAGATATCGAGAAACTTTGTACTTTTAGTCAGAGATTCCCTCTCCCGTCCATGTACCGTGCGTTGGTATGGAAGGTGCTTCTAGGTATGAGACTCAAGAGTTGGAAGATTTATCTTCAAAAATGTTGAGTGATGGGATGTTTGTCATTCTTATCAGTCAGGAAAGAGAGGATTCTTCTAGGCCCTTTGCTGCATATTGGGCCTACTGTCAGGAGACTGAATTATTGCTCACTGTGAAAGCCTTTAAGAAGGTGATTTCAGTAGCGGTATGTTAAATATTACTCTCCGGGCGTCAGTAATAATAGAAGAGGAAGGAAGGTGTGTTCCTGAAACAAGGTGCGGGGAGAGCATTGGACTGGAGCAAGAGCTGGCCTGGGCTTCACTGTCAACTGGGTGAACCTGAGGAAGACCCCGGCTAGGCCTCAGCTCTCGCACCTGTAAAACGAGGTTACTGAGCTAAATTAAATTAACTCCTAGGTTGTGGCTCTCAATTGGTTATTTCTGTGGTTCCCAGCTCTAGGGAGTCTAACTTCCTGATGAGTGCTAGCAGAGTCAGAAAGAAATGGAGGCGTTTTTACTTCCTAGAAGCATAAATGGATACATTCCAGTGACGAGTGGCTGAAGGAGAAGGAGAAATGCGCCTGCTCAGTTTCTGTGGGAGAAAAAGTGTATTAGGGGCCACAGGTGACTGGCCTTTTGAGCCAAGTGTTTTTTCCTCGATTTCTGCTGGGCCTGCTGATGCTTATAATACCTGTCCGTTGCCATCCTCCTTTTCTTTCTTCCTTAAACAAACAAACAATTCGAGTAATCACCAAATTCTCCTGTGAGGTAGGTATTAATATCCCAGTTTTGCAGATGGGGAAAAAAGACTGCGAGGCTAAATCCCTTGCCTGGGGCCTTCTAGTCTGTACGTGGCAGAGCTAGGATTCGAACTTAGGTTGGTGGAGCCCGTTTGAAGGTAAGATAGACTGTCGGCCCCGTTCTCTTTCCAAAATGTACTGTATTTGCAGGACTTGAGACATCTGCTGTCCTAAGTCTGATTATGTAATGTGGAGGCAGCGGGCAAGCACAGTCCATTCTAGAAAGTGGAATGCCTTGCTTTGTCGTGCGTCCCGACAGTCTTTGAGCTCTCGTATGTCTGGTGGGTGACGGTGCGGTTACTGCCCAGAGAGCAGGTATCAACTATTTTAGTGTTTCTTACATCTTGAGCCTTCGTTCTTAAATCTTGGTGTTTCCAGTGGCCATCAAAATAAATGCCTTCCAGGGATGCTGACACTCTTTCTGCTGGGAAATACTATGTGTCTTATCAGTTACTAACACCAGTGGATTGGGTGGCAGGCGTACAGTTGCGCTTTGTGACACGTCGAGAGTGTCCAGGCTTGTTCGTCACCCCTGTTTTCCCCACTTGTCTTTACCAGGTAAGTCTTTGTTGTTATTTTTGTGGTAAAGACACTGGAGATTTGCAGCCGCCATGCCGTGTAAGGAGACAGGCTGACTCTTCCTAGAACAGGGGTTGATTACTCAGGGACCTTGTCAGGCCTGCGGATACCATTTCAGGGAACTGTCAGAACTTTAGAACTAGCTCTTTGAGGTTGAACATGGGAGGCACTGTGCTGCCTCAAGTAGTATGAGGAGGGTGTAATTACAGCTGTTTAATCTTTATTAGCCCAGATTTGGGGGACATGGAGGAGTTAGTTAGGACATTGGGAGTCAGACATGTTAGTGTATTCCCTTGGCTTTTGCGGAAGCCTGGTACGAACTCCAAAGCTAAGGTAGGTAAAGCTTTCTGTCAGGACAAAGAACATTGAAGCGAGTTAGATGTTAACATTGCGTCATGTTAGCTAAAGTCTCTTGTGCTCACCCACCTTTTGTTTTCCAGACTGTTCTTTAGCATACTGTATCTGTGGTGTTTTCTACTAAAAGAGTGATCCTTATCAGATGTACGCTAACGCTCATCGCTGGCTTAGTATGTGTTGTGTACTTTCGAAGCACTTTATATAATTTTTTATCCATTACAGCAACTGTATGACACATATTATTAGTCTCATTTTTCAGATGGAGAAGCTCAGCCTTCTCTAAGGGGAGATTGAGTAAGTGGCCGACAGCCGTCCAGCCACTTAATTGTAGAGCTAGAGTTCAAACCCAGGAACTTGGACTCCAGAGTCCATGTTCCTGTACAGTCTTGTTACATTTAATGAGGCCGTAATAAATACGTTTTTTTTTTTTTTATAGCAGAATTTAGAGCCTTGAAAATTCATTGTCAGCGTTTTACAAACCTGTTTGACCCTGGCATCCTTCTTTCCATGCGGGCGTTTAGGGCTCGTGTTGTGCAGAGGACGCTCGGTGAGATGCTTACGCCTCCCATTTCCCACCTCTGACAGCTGAGGAAACAAGTTCGCAGAGAGACATTTTGAGAGTCCTGGTGTTCTCACACGTGGGACTAGAAACTATGTTTTTGCTGAAAGCCTGTCCGGTGCTCCTCCCACTCTGCTCTTTCCATGCCATTTGTTTGTAAAAAAGATGGTTTTTGCCCCCAAACCTCATAGGTAGGCACGTTTAAATGAGCCAGTGAGCATAAAATGGCATCAGAATATGATGTAAGGTGGTCTCATCAGTGAGAATCAGAGATTTCTGTGGTCCCCAAGCTAGGCTACTTTGTGAGCAAGTTTTGATCATCGGGGAAGAGAAGGATTTGATAAGTTAGTGCTGGTCCTGAGATGAGGGGCCTGTATGGTTGGCTAGGGCAGCCGTAACTAAATACCACAGACCGGGCTGCTTAAACAACAGTTTATGTTCTCTCAGTTCTGGAGACTGAGAAATCCAAGATCAAGGTGCTGGCTGGTTTGGTTCTTGGTGAGGCCTCACTTGGCTTGTAGATGGCCACCGTCCCAATCTGTCCCCACATGGCAGAGAGAGAGACAGCAAATGGTATCGCTTCCTTCTCTTGTAAGGGCCCGAGCTCTGTTGGATTGCAGTCCACCCTTACAGCCTCATTTAACCTTAATCTCCTTCTAGGCGCTGTCTCCACATTTAGCCACACTGGGGTTGGAGCTTTAACATCTGCATTTTGGGGGAAGCAGCTCAGTGCATAGCAGGAGCAACATGCAACAACTGGAGACCGGTCCGTAGGAGCCGAGGGTGGCCCTGGGCTGACAACCATACATTTAATTACATCATCTTGATGATTGATGTGGTTATCGTGAGTTTAAGTGGCACACTTATTCAAGGGCTTTATGATGCCATTTCATTTCTCTTAAATATCAATGATGCAGGTACCATTGAAATAATGATAGTACTTAAAATTTAAGATTGTTTCATAGAGAGCATTTCTAAAACAGAATCTGTATGGTAACTAAATATCTGTGTGATTCTAGTCTGATTGTAATGGGCAGCTTCTCACTTGATTCTCTCCAATAAAGGGGGGATTTGGATTTGCATCTCAGTGTTTTTGCACTTTCTTTCCCCCTTTCCGTCTCCATATAGGGATCCTGCCTCCACACCATGAGTCCCATGCCCAGGTGATGTTGTACCGCAAGGAGCAGTACTGTGACGTCCTTCACGCCCTGAAAGTCGTTCGCTGTGTCACTGAGGCCACGCCTCAGGTTGAAGTCTATCTCCGCATGTACCAGCTGGAGTCTGGAAAGTTGCCTCGAAGTCCTTCCTTTCCACTGGTTAGTGGTACTTTTGTTTAACACTTAGTTCAAGTCTAGACTGTCCCATCCTGCTAGCATTTGACTACATGATATTTTACCTTAGAAACTCTCAGTGGCTCTCCTCTCTCCGGGCAATAAAAGCAATACATCTTTCCCTGGCGTTCGTGGCCCTGCACATTCCTACTCAATCTAATTTTTTAAAATACATTTTATTTTGAAATAATTGCAAACTTGCAAGAATACTAAGAATTCCTATATACTCCTTACCCAAGTTTCTCCATCATTAATATCTTACCATGTTTGCTTTGTTGTTTTCCCTGTGTTATGTATACATATTTTCTTCTAAACCGTATGAAAATAAGATGCAGACATGATATTCCATTACTTGAAATTTCTTCAGTATATACTTCCTAAAGAAAATAACACTCCCCTAGGTCACCACAGTATAGGATAACCATAGTATAATCATTGAAAACAAGAAGTTTACATTGATACAGTATTAAGATCTGATCTTCAGACTCCATTCACATTTGACTAGTTGTCCCAATAATGCCCTGTATCACCAACCAACAAAAAGTTTTGTTCAGAACTTATCAGACTTTCTTACCAAACTTTCACCCACTAGTTTTAACCTTTGTTGATGATTTAAAAAATATTTTAAGGTTTTAACTCTTCATTTAAAAACCATTTTAGAAATAGAAAAACTGGCAAAAATAGTATAGTGTTCCCATGTACTTTTACCTAGTGTCACCAAATGTTTCATCTTATATAATTATCAAACCCATAAAATTATCGTTGATAAAATACCATGACTCTGTAAACCTTACTGAATGTCCTGCTGCTTTCCTTTTCTGGGTCTAGAATCCAGTGTGGGCTCACAGGTGGCATCTATTGCCACATCTTCGTCTCCTTTCATCTGGAAAAAGTTCCTTGGTCTGTCTGTGATGACCTTGACACATTTGAAGAGTACTGGGCAGTAGAGCATGTCTTAGTTTGGGTTCATTTGTTGTTTCCTCATGATTAAAATTCGATTATGAATTTTTGGCAGGAATACTGCAGAAGAATGATACTTAATTACTGTTGCCGCTAACTTTGACCAGTTGGTTAAAGTGGTGTCGGCCCTTTTTCTTCAAAGTAAGATTATTATTTTTCCTTTTGTAACTAAGAAGTCATTTGTGAGGAGATGCTTTGAGACCAAGTCAATGTCCATGCACTAATGATTCCTGCCTGAGGTAACTTTTACTGTGCTGGTTGCCAGATGGTGATTTTCTAACTGCTTTTTTCTTCTGCATTTATTAATTGGCATTCTTTTATAAGGAAGGGTTTTCCCTTCTCCCTCATTTATTTATTTATGCCAGAATGAATTTATGGTTTCCTCTTTTATTCAATGGCCTGTAATCCATTACTCCTATTATTTACTTGATGTTCAGCTTGTCTCAGATTAGGCCAGTGGGAGCCCCTTCAGATCGACTCCTCTCTCTTTATGATAAGTTCCCATCGTTTTGAGCATTTCTGTACTTTCCGACACAAAAAATATTCCCAACCCATCTTGTATTTTCTCTACCCAAGCCCCAAATCAGCTGTTTCCGTGTTGAATCAAGTGTGGTTTTACAGGGCAGCGGATGTTCTCGTGTTGTTGCTGGTGTGTGGTGGCTTCTAGGTCCTGTCCGTAGACAGAGCTGGGACACATGTGCACCTTCTCTAAATATATAGAATCCTCCACACCCATTCACACACACCCAGGTGTGTTTGTGTGTCTGGCTCTGGGGGTTGGATGCCCCCCGTTCACACTGATCCCTCTGGTTCCAGTCCAGTACCACGAGTGCCTCTAGCCTTCACCCTCCTGTGTGTGCGAGTTCCTTGTCTGACAGTTGCGAATATGAAAGGCTCCGGTGCTCTTTGGTACACTTACTGATCTGCTTGTTTGTCTCGGAACCAGCACTGCCAGCTACCTCTTGGCCCTCACCTGGAGGCCCCAACCTGCTTTTTAAACTTCCATCTTCGACAAACCTTTACTCCAGTTACTCGGACTGCTTGCTGTTCGTCAAGAGGAGAAGTTCAGGCAAAGGAATGATGATAACTCTTGGGCTTTGGCTATTTTAATGCAGTTCGAAATTCATTTTCGGCGTTTTAACTTTTTGTGTCTGTATGTGGCTAAAACACTGCTCACAATCGGGATTTGCCTGCAAGCTGTGCTCTTCAATAAAACATTTTTTTAAGTTTATTTATTTTTGAGAGGAAAGGGTGCATGCCTACGCGTGTGCACACGTAGGGGAGGCACAGAGAGAGAGACTCCCGAGCAGGCTCACACCATCAGTGCAAGCCCGATGAGGGACTTGAACTCATGAACCATGAGATCATGACCAGAGCCAAAATCCAGAGTCAGATGCTCAACCGACTTAAGCCACCCAGGTGCCCCAAAGCTTATTATTTTTTTTAATTATTTTTTTTAATGTTTATTCTTGAGAGAGAGAGGGAGAGAGAGGGATGGAGGGAGAGAGAGAGAGCGCACGAGCACAGGAGGAGCAGAGAGAGGGAGACACAGAATCTGAAGCAGGTTCCAGGCTCTGAGCTGTCAGCACAGAGCCTGACACAGGGCTCCAACCTACGAACCGTGAGATCATGACCTGAGCTGAAGTCAGACACTCAACTGACTAAGCCAACCAGGCCCCCCCACAACAAGCTTATTTTTTTCATTGCAGTTTACAGCCTACCAGTCAGTATAGCACTTTGAGAGTTTTGACTTATTCATTCTTTTTGAAGTTAATGATGTGGTTCCCGCGGATAGAGCTTAGGTTGTTGTCCACTTTTGTTAAGTTTATCAAGAGAGAACTGAAAATAATTGGAACTCTTAACAAACGTCTTTAAACTTTGCTTACCTCTGACAAAGCGAAGTGGATAGTTTTCTGCAAGTTCTTAAATTATATATTAAATGAGGTTAGACTGTCTATTAGTTCAAGAAACCTAAGTGATGCGTCTCATCCCTACTCAGCTGGTCCGTGCTCCAAGCCGACACCTCTACTGCGGCCTGTGGCAAGTGTGACCTCAAAGTGTTGGTGTTGGCTCTGCCCCCACATCTCCCCAGTCATTGAGCCCCACACAGCCTGTTTAGTATTCCTGTATAGCAGAGTGCGTGACAGTGCTCGACACAGGCCTGGGAACACGGTCGAGGACATTGGTCCTCCTCCCTGGCCTCTCAGACCATCCTGGAGCCAGTGAGCTGCCACGTTCGGGAGCCCCCGGCAGAGTTCCAGTATTGGGTGGGAGTCTGGGAAGGGAGTCTCCCTTCTTCTTTCTCTTCCTCTGACATTAATTAAATGTTAAGAAAATGTTATTTTCTGTGATTCTCTTACTCTTGACATTTTCTAGAATATTAAGGAGTTGAAAGGAGACCTAAAATGAAATGCTTTTATTAAAATAGGAATTTTGACCACGAATAGCCAAAGCAATCTTGAAGAAGAAAACCAAAGCAGGAGGCATCACAATCCCAGACTTCAAGTTCTACTACAAAGCTGTAATCATCAAGACAGTATGGTACTGGCACAAGAACAGACACTCAGATCAAGGGAACAGAATAGAGAACACAGAAATGGGCCCACAAATGTATGGCCAAGTAATCTTTGACAAAGCAGGAAAGAATATCTGATGGAATAAAGATATTCCACTTCAGCAAGTGGTGCTGGGAAAACTGGACAGAGACATGCAGAAGAATGAACCTGGACCACTTTCTTACATCATACACAAAAATAAACTCAAAATGGGTGAAAGACCTCACTCAACATAAGACAGGAAGCCATCAAAATCCTTGAGGCGAAAACAGGCAAAAACCTCTTTGATCTTGGCCACAGCAACTTCTTAACACGTCTCTGGAGGCAAGGGAAACAAAAGCAAAAATGAACTACTGGGACCTCATCAAATAAAAAGCTTCTGCACTGTAAAGGAAACAATTAGCAAAACTAAAAGGCAACTGACAGAATGGGAGAAGATATTTGCAAACAACATATCAGATAAAGGGTTAGTATCCAAAATCTATACAGAACTTATGAAACTCAACACCCAAAAAAACACATAATCCAGTGAAGAAATGAGCAGAAGACATGAATAGACACTTCTCCAAAGAAGACATCCAGATGGCCAACTGACACATGAAAAAATGTTCCACATCACTCATCATCAGGGAAATACAAATCAAAACCACAATGAGATACCATCTTACACCTGTCAGAATGGCTAACATGAACAACTCAAGCAACAACAGATGTTGGTGAGGGTGCAGAGAAAGAGGATCTCTTTTGCATTGTTGGTGGCAATACAAGCTGGTGCAGCCACTCTGGAAAACAGTATGGAGGTTCCTCAAAAAACTAAAAATAGAACTACCCTACGACCCAGCCGTTGCACTACTAGGCATTTATCCAAGGGATACAGGTGTGCTGTTTCGAAGGGGCACATGCACCCCATGTTTATAGCAGCACTATCGACAATAGCCAAAGTATGGAAAGAGCCCAAATGTCCATCGACGGATGAATGGATAAAGAAGATGTGGTATATATACACAACGGAGTATTACTCGGCAATCAAAAAGAATGAAATCTTGCCATTTGCAACTACGTGGATGGAACTGGAGGGTATTATGCTAAGCGAAATTAGAGAAAGACAAATATATGACTTCACTCATGTGAGGACTTTAAGACACAGAACAGATGAACACAAGGGAAACAAAAATAATATAAAAACAGGGAGGGGGACAAAACTCGTAAGTGTGGAGAACAAACAGAGGGTTGCTGGAGGGGTTGTGGGAGGGGGGATGGGCTAAATGGGTAAGGGGCATTAAGGAATCTACTCCTGAAATCATTGTTGCACTAGATGCTAATTTGGATGCAAATAAAAAAAAATCCTGGAATGGAAAAAAGGATATTGGTGGGGGAGGGGGGGGGACTAATAAAATCCAAATAAAGCATAGAGCTTAGTTCATAAAAAAAACAAAATGGGAATTTTGATTTAACTTGGAGCTTTTAAGAGGAATAGAAAGATGCTTTTTAGTTTGTTTTTAACACTAAAATCCTTGGCTGTTAAATCCTAGATGAAAACATAATTTTGCGTACGATATGGTGTTTGAAAACAAAATAGGTTTTAGTAGATTCTAGTTTTTATAAGATTACCTTGTTTAAATTTACTTGAAGGTTTATGTTCATATTTTGAGTATTGACACAGTGTTTGAGAAATGCCATTTTTCTCATTCCTAAAATTCTGATTCTAGGGACATTTTAACTTATTAGCTGCTTAAAGACAGAACAAAATTCTAAAGGTATGTATGAATGCTTTCCAATAAAGAAAATGCTTTATTAGTCTTTTTGGAGTCATCTGATTTTTGCAAATTACTGTATTAACAGATGTATCCGGTTACTGTTTATGATATTTATCACATCCTTTTGGAAGAAATTCTTTTCTAGCCCTGAGAATATTTTTGGGTGGAGAGAGCCAGCACTTTGCTTATGATTTATGTTTTCTTTGATGACCTTAAACGTTAGAAAGTGGAAGATCTCTGAGTGCTTAATCTGAAACTTGGGCAGTCATGAGCACCACTGATCCAAATAAATTTCTCTGGTTACCCAACCTTATCTCCGCCTTAGTCTTCTGTTTAGTCATGGACCATGTGCTTTTCAGTTCCACTTTGATTTATTAATGCAGCCTCTTCAAAAGTTAGGGGGTAAGGTTTCATTTTCATCAAAGAAATATGTATTCCTCTCTTCTGCTGGCTTCCGCCTTTTAACCAGAGATTTATTGCTAATCTTTCAGGAGCCAGAAGATGAAGTATTTCTTGCCATTGCCAAAGCCATGGAAGAGATGGTGGAGGACAGCGTCGACTGTTACTGGATCATCCGATGCTTTGTGAACCAGTTAAATAACAAGTACCGGGAGTCTTTACCCCAGCTGGTGAGGGATGCTTTTCTTTCTCCTGAGGGTAGCGGTGGACAGTGGTACTAGGGACATAGCCTTACTTCCTGGTGCTGCTGCAATTATGAGCGGACTCTCTATAAACTGTTTTCCGTAAAAGGTCAACAGTAACTATTTCCAGATGGTCTCTGTGTCTCTCTCTGTTGCAAACACTCAGCTCTGGTGTTGTTGCACAGAAGCAGCCATTGACAGTGCATGAAAGAATGGTCGCGGTGCATCTGGCCTGCTGCAGGCCATAGTTTGCAACCTGTGCTCTTTTGTATTCCTTATCCTGGGCTAGAATATACTGGATTTATCTAGGATTGCCTCTCTGTTACTTAAGGTTTACGTTTGGCTGCATATAACGGATAGCCTAAATAACAGAAGCTTTATCTTTTTCTCTGCTGTAACCAGAAGTCTAGAGGGAAGGCAGTCCAGAGCGGGTGCCATAGTGCCATGATGTCTGCGGGGACCCAAAAGCTCCTGTCCTTTTGGTCTGGCATTCTTAGGTGTGACCCTTCTTCCTCCTCTGTTCACAGATGGATGCTAGAGTGACAGCCATGACATCTATGACCTAAGATGGTAGAAAGGGAAGGGCAAAGACCAAAGGGAAGGAGTGGAAGGGACAGCCAGTCTCGTCTGTCTTCCTTGGACAGACTTTGCTTCTGCACCTCTGTTAGTGGCAGGACCACGGCCACCTCTGTCTGCAGCAGAGGCTGGGATCACATTGCGATCTCCTGTGGAAACAGGATTCTGTTACTGAAGAAGGAAAGGTGACTGGATGTGACAGAGGCGGCCTGCTGGCGGCTGTGCTCTGACCCGCAAGTCCGGAGAACTACGGCCACTTGCTCTGTCAGCATAAGCCAGTGGCTCTTTGCCATGTTCTTTTTCTAGTTTTTTCCTTTATTTCTCTCATTTATAAAAATGAGTGTCTTTCTTTCCTTTTTTTTTATATATATAATTTGTTGTCAAATTGGTTTCCATACTGAGAACAAACTGAGGGTTGATGGCGAGTGGGGGAGGGGAAAGTGGGTGATGGCTGTTGAAGAGGGCACTTGTTGGGATGAGCACTGGCTGTTGCACGAATGTCTTTTTCTTAAATCAGTGACTTGTTCCATTAGAAAATTCTTTTGAAATCAGTGACCGTGATAGTGGCTGCAGGGCCCGATGAGGGGCGCTGACGGAGGCTGACTGAGCCCCGAGGATAACTGTGCTAACTACAACAGTTACCGGGGCACTTGGCAAGACCCTTCAGCTTTGTAGAGCACTGTTACAAGAGTATTTTCTAGATTTCAGTTAAGTAAAATTTGATTTTCAGAATTTTAAAATTTAATTGACTTAGTATGATTTCAATAAAAATAATTCAAACACGGTGAGGGAAGCATAATGTTGGCTGCCTAATTAAATCGAGATCCAGATTATACCATGATTTCATTAGCTTTTCTTATTTCGTATTGGAGCAAATTCAGTAGCATTTTGCTAGTTTATGTTTAAAAAATTCTTTATTTTTTTTTAACGTGTACTTATTTTAGAGAGAGAGAGTGCGCGTGCAAGTGGGGGAGGGATAGAGAGAGAGGGAGACAGAATCTGAAGCAGGCTCCAGGCTCCAAGATGTCAGCAGAGAGCTGGACGCGAGGCTTGAACTGACGAGCCATGAGATCATGACCTGACCCAAAGTCGAATGCTTAACTGACTGAGCCACCCAGGCGCCCCCCAGAATTCTTTATTTTTGATAACACAAGTAATAAGTACATTCTTGAAGTATTAAACAATCTGGATAAATCCAGTGTTCCCAAAGATCTGTACCGACACCTCCTTATCCCCTACTTTCTAAGAAGTAAATATTGTCATTAGCTCAGTGTATATATTCTATACTATCTTATGTACATTAGGATGGATGGAATGCATCCATGCACACACATATGTACACAAATATATACACATATGTCCATGGAATGATTCATGTATTTATTACATGTATAACTTTAAAAAATACATAAATATTATAACATTGTTCATATGGTGCAACAATTTTTTTTTTTTTTTTTGACTTAATGTCTTGGAATACTTTTCCACTTCAGGGCAGATGGGTAGTGTTCAGCCTTGACTTCCTATTAGCGCCACCTGGGAGCTTTTAAAAACTTACCAGTGCCTTTCCTCCACCCAAACCAATTAAGTCCGAATCTCTGGGGGTGGGTGGGGCTCAGAATTCTATGTTTTAAAAAGCAGCAGGTGATTCTCGAGTATGGCTAGGGTTGAGAGCCACTCATCCAGAACCACCTTTTTTTTTTTCCTCTTAAAAATGTGATATTATTGCCTGTTAAGAATTTGCCATATTTTAATATAACAGATCTGTGTTGACAGTCAGCATGCCCTTGTATATGATCCTTTAAACATATATGTTTTTGTAGGTCAGGCACCTATAAAGGGATTGCTCGGTTGAAAGATGTATTTAAATTTTTTAATTGCCAGGTTGCTCACCCAGAAGGCATATCAGTTTTGCTTCCCACAACAGATTAGAAGATTTTCTGTTTTCCACTCCATTGCCAATACCTGATGGTATCAGTTTCTTAAATTTTTGTTAATCTGATAGTGAACATGGTCTCCCATTTTAATTTACATATCCTCATTTTCTAGTGAGGCTGGGCAGCTTTGCATATGCTTATTGGCCACTTGTATTTGTCCACCTTTCTATTTTGTTTGCATCTTTCTTTTTAATTTGTAAGAGTTATTGATATGCTCTGCATATTTATCCCTTGTTACATATGTTGACAATATTTTCTCCCTGTCATACAGAGATTTTTCAGTGTTGATACAATTGGATCTGTCGATATTTTTCTTTTGCTTTTTCTTATTTAGGAAGCCCTTTCTAATTCCAAGAATAAAACACAGGTTTTATTTTGAAATATTTATTTTTTTAGAGAGAGAGAGAGGGAGAAAGCATGCTTTGTTTAGAGAGAGAGAGAGAGGGTATGTGCCAGTGGGAGTGAGGGGCAGAGGGAGAGAGAGGATCTGAAGGGTATTCCATGCCCAGCATGAAGCCTGATGCAGGGCTCGATCCCATGACCCTGGGATCATGACCTGAGCCAAAATCAGGAGTCGGATGCCACCCAGGCACTCCTGAAAAACAGATTTTTAAAAAACTTTGCTCTAACTTTTAAAAATATTTATTTATTTAAATTTATTTATTTATTTTGAGAGAGAGCATGAGCAGGGGAGGGGCAGAGAGAGAGGGAGAGAGAATCCCAAGCAAGTTCCCCACTGTTAGCACCGAGCTGGATGCGGGGCTCGATCCCATGAATCAGGAGATCACCTGAGCCGAAATCAAGAATCAGATGCTTAACCAGATGCTTAACCGACCGAGCCACCCAGACACCCCTAAAAATATTTATTTATTTATTTATTTATTTAATTTATATTTTATTTATATTTTATTTTATTTTATTTTTTAAATATAGTTTATTGTCACGTTGGCTAACATACAGTGTATACAGTGTGCTCTTGGTATTGGGGATAGATTCCCATGGTTAATCACTTACATACAACACCCAGTGCTGATTCCAACAAGTGCCCTCCTCAGTGCCCATCACCCATTTTTCCCTCTCCCCCACCCCATCCTCAGTTTTTTCTCTGTATTTAAGAGTCTCTTATGGTTTCTCTCCCTCCCTCTCTGTTTGTAACTGTTTTTTTTTTTACCCCTTCCCCCATGGTCTTCTGTTTCTCAGGACCACATATGAGTGAAAACATACCGTATCTGTCCTTCTCTGCCTGACTTATTTCACTCAGCATAATACCCTCCAGTTCCATCCACCTTGTTGCAAATGGCAGGATTTCATTCTTTCTCATTGCCAAGTAGTATTCCATTGTGTATATAAACCACATGTTCTTTATCCATTCATCAGTTGATGGTCATTTAGGCTCTTTCCATAGTTTGGCTATTGTTGAAAGTGTTGCTGTAAACATTGGGGTACAAATGCCCTTATGCATCAGCATTCCTGTATCCTTTGGGTAAATTCCTAGTAGTGATATTACTGGGTCATAGGGGCAGATCTATTTTTAATTTTTTGAGGAACTTCCACACTGTTTTCCAGAGTGACTGCACCAGTTTGCATTCCCACCAGCAGTGCAAAAGGGTTCCTCTTTCTTCACATCCTCGCCACACTGTTGCCTGAGTTGTTAATGTTAGCCATTCTGACTGGTATGAGGTGGTATCTCATTGTGGTTTTGATTTGTATTTCCCTGATGATGAGTGATGAGCACCTTTTCATGCGTCTGTTGGGCATCTGGATGTCTTCTTTGGAGAAGTGTCTGTTCATGTCTTCTGCCCATTTCTTCACTGGATTATTTGTTTTTTGGGTGTGGAGTTTGATAAGTTCCGTATAGATTTTGGATACTAACCCTTTATCCCATATGTCATTTGCAAATATCTTCTCCCATTCTGTCAGTTGCCTTTTAGTTTTGTTGTTTCCTTTGCTGTGCAGAAGCTTTTTATCTTGATAAGGTCCCAATAGTTCATTTTTGCTTTTAATTCCCTTGTCTTTGGAGATGTGTCAAGTAAGAAATTGCTGTGGCCGAGGTCAAAGAGGTTGTTGCCTGTTTTCTTCTCTAGAGTTTTGATGGTTTCCTGTCTCACATTCGGGTCTTTAATCCATTTTGAGTTTATTTTTGTGTATCGTGTAAGAAAGTGGTTCAGTTTCATTCTTCTGCATGTTGGTATCCAGTTCCCTCAGCACACCATTTGCTAAAGAGACTGTCTTTTTTTCCATTGGATACTCTTTCCTGCTTTGTCAAAGAATAGTTGGCCATACATTTGTGGGCCCAGTTCTGGGTTCTCTATTCTACTCCTTTGGTCTATGTGTCTGTTAAACCTTTTAAAATTTAGTCCTTTAATTTGTGAAGGGATTTATCTTTGTGCTTGACATCAGACTCAGATTTGACTTTGTTTATTGGTTGTTAACTGCAGTAAACCTTTTTCCACTTCCTCTTTCTGTTTGACAGTTATTAAGACTGTGCTTCATGCCAGGAAGTTTGCTTTATTAATGAAAACTTAATTTTAACGCACATCTTTGTTTTTATGGGTGAGGAAACTGAAGCACAGAGCAGTTAAGTACCTTGCCCAAAGTTAAACAATTAGGAAACAGAACTGCCTACCATTTACAGTGTCGGTTCATTCTTATTTTTCACAGATCTGAAATGCCACCTTTATTATATACTGGATTTTCATATATACTTATATCTCTTTCTAGACTTTTTTTTCCCCCCTCAAGCTATATGTCTATTTCTGGGCCCACACCATATGAGTCATTTAATATAGCTTCCTAGTATGTTTTGGTACCTGGTAGGGTAAACTCCCTCATATTGTTGTTCTGTTTCAAAAGTGCTCTGGCTATGCTTGAACTCTTTTTGCTTTTTAGAAATGAATTTTAAATCAGCAAGATACTTAATGCCTCCTAAGTTGATTTCTTCATTTTCAAAAGAGAGGTTTATTTTAATATGTATGTTTATAGTACCCAGCACATAGTTTTAAATTGTTATGAAGCTTTTTTTTTTAAGTTCTTCAGAATGTGTAAGAAAAGTTAAATTTCCTTTGCGTTGCTGTTTGATTTACTCATTCACTTGAACTTTTCTCTTTATTTAAACTGTTTGGTCTACCTTAAAATTTGCATTACTATGGTTAGTCGACCTCTTCTTCCTGGATTTTGTTAAAGGAGAATTTTTATAATCTTTCCTATCATCATCAGGTTTTTGTTACCAACTAAAGTGGTTATCACAAAGCACAGCTTGGTTTGTAATTCTAGCGAAATGCATATGCAATGGGCAGTGATGGGTTTTTGGCATCAGAAGACAAGACTCGATCTGGTGATGACACATTGATTATGTTGCAGTATTCTGATTCATAGGCTTACATCACAGCCACTCCTCTCTCTACAAGCTTTAGGAATTTCTGCTCTTTGACAGGGTCTCTCCAGCAGGGAGAAGAGAAACCATCCTGTGATGTGGATGGCCTCCCTCGTTAATCTCTTTTCAGAGCAGACTGTCTGTAAGCCATCTCAGACTTAATTGTGTGTAGTCATTAAAGTAAGTGGGTTTCCTTTCATTGCCATTGCTGTGCTTTTTAAGCCAGAGAGTGTGCAGGTGCGTGTGCGCACAAGCTGGGAGGGACAGGAAAACGGTTGGATGCTATACGATCTGTACATTATCAGTAGCGAGTATAAGTGATCTTTATATTCTTCATTATTCTTTACCGTATTTTCGAGATTTCTTATAATGAACATATTATAAATCAAGAAAAAATGTTTAGAAAAACTTAATAAGACTGGCAAAAAGATGTACATTGAGTGATTATCAACATGTTGACAGGGACGCCTGGGTGGCTCAGTGGGTTAAGTGTCCGGCTTTGGCTCACATCATGATCTTGTGGTTCAGGGGTTCGAGCCCCGCATCGGGCTCTGTGCTGACAGCTCAGAGCCTGGAATCTGCTTTGGATTCTGTGTCTCCCTCTCTCTCTGCCCCTCCCCATTCATTCATTCGTATTCTCTCTCTCTCAAAAAAAGATGTTGATTAATGTATTTCAGCATTTCATTTAATTCATGATACTCATTTACTCACAATTCTATGTTGAGTGCTTACAATGCTGAGTAATGTTCTAGGTACCAGAGAACTAGCAGTGAACAAAATAGATACACAGTCTCTGCCCTTAGTGAGCTTACACTGTGGTGAGGGAAAAAGGTAATGGTTTAAAATTTTCACTCCTCCCTATCTATTATTTGTACTGTCTTTTAGATGAGAGTTTCTTTGCTATGGGACGTAACATATAAGTGCGTGATATATGTGTTTTCATCCATGTTTGTGAAAAAATATTCCATTGGCAGAACCAATGAAAATTCTAGAATAGGATTTTAGAGGTGAAAGGCGAGGACAAGAGTCCTTTGACTTGTACTTTGGAGAAAAGCTTCTGGCTTTGGGGGAGTTGTGTGTAGTGTTCTTGAGAAGCTCCAGGAATTATTAGGTCATGTAGGAAAGTTGGTTAAACAGAAAAAATTCGAGATCCCCTGAGAGAGGAGAAAATTGGGCCCCATATTAATATGTGGGCCTCTCTTTGCCTGGTTAGCTCCTGTCATTCTTTATAAGCCAACTCACATGTCCCCTTTCTGGGAGACTGTTGATGGCTTCTAAAAGCTGGGTTAGGATTCCCACCTCGACGTGTCCAGCATCCTGTGCTTACCCCATGATAGCTTTATTACATGTTTGTCTCAAGCAGACTGCAAGCTCCTTGGAGTCAGGGGCTTCATGTTTTCTTTTACTCTGTTCCCTGTATGTAGCGTAGTGTTTGCTGTAGTGAACATGGTAAGGGATATGAATTACTTCTTTGGCTGAGATGCAGATATTTAGGAAAATAAACATTTATATTTGCTCAGGTGATATAGGATGTGGTTGGTTTTTTTGGGTTTTTTTTTGGCTAGGGAATACAGACTTCAGAGTTGGCAGAGTTTGACCCCCAGGCTCCATTCTTGGCCAGCGGACTCTAAATGCCGCGGCTCGTGCAAGGTGGATTTGGCTGGTCTGGGAGCCAGCTTTGTTAGCTCTCCCAGCTCCTACAATTGGCTGCTGCTTAACCTTCTGTGGGAGAGGCTACCAGATAGAATCTAGGCTCTTCGTTCCCTTCCCGTTATTTCTCTGCCTCCTGAGAGTTCTCCTGCATGTGGGGTACAGAGTTCCTCCTGTGGGCGTCTCTTTTAGGAGTGTCTTTGGCATGGTGCACAGCAGTGCTCAGCATGGTCGGCATCGGTGTGGCCAGGGACGGGTGGGCCCGTTTCACGTCCAGCTCTTTTGGTCTAATGTTTCCGAACCCCGTCTCCCCGCTTTGGTCCCGCTCTGTTTCTCTGGTCTTACCCTTTCCCCTTCCCCCTTCCCCCTTTTTCCTGAGTATATCATCTACTCTAGAGCAGCCAGGAGTGTCATGGGCCGCTCTTAGTTCCCCAGAACAATTGAATTTTGCTTTGGACTCTGACCTTCAGTTGAACCTTATTAGTGCCGTTAGCATTAGGGTAACAACCCGGAAAACCCCTGAGCCCCAGATTGTTGATTGCTCTGATGGTGCTGACCTGGGAAACCTGCGTCACTAATGACTTGGATGAGTCTGAAATTTTGTTTTCTAGCACTTACTTGCAGTCAGCAGGTACATTTTATTCACCACAGGCTGTAAGATTGGGTAATGTTATGTCACAGGAAACGAGTAATCTCTCTTCCTCTTTAATCACTAGCCAAAGGCTTTTGAACAATACTTGAATCTGGAAGATAGCCGACTGCTGAGTCATCTGAAGACGTGTTCTGCGCTGTCCAAACTTCCTTATGATCTCTGGTTCAAGAGGTGCTTCGCAGGGTGCTTGCCCGAATCCAGTTTACAGAGGCAAGTATTTCATGGATGTTCTGAAGGCTTGGAGTCAGAGAAGCGTCCTGGTTTTTCACATGATCAGCCTTCAAAGTATGAATTTGCTTTAGAACAATACCACAGTTTGAAGCGAACTTCTCTGGCAGACCACAGAGCAACACTTGATTCTACTTATTATGTATACAGTTAGAGATACTAGAACGTTAGTAATATTAATCTAATATGAATACAAATTGATGTTAATGCTGGAAATATTAGAATGTAACATTAGAAAACTTGAAGGCCCTCAATATGCTAGATGCTGTAGGTTATTCACATATGAAACCGTCTCTAGGAGTTTATATGGATATAGGCTTTCCTTTGCCAGAAATGTGGGGGATCCTAATCCCAAGCAAACCTTCCTATTTCTTAGTTCCATCATGGCATCTTTAAAGTAGGTGAAGGCAGGCGGAGAGCTAAGACTCAAACTCCGTTCTCATTCAGCTCAGATACGTGCTGCCAGTAGTTCAGAGCCCTGGGCCTTCCCGCTCAAAGACCGTGTGAGGTGGTTGGGACGGGAGGTGACATACAGAGGACATCACAAGACAGTACGTGACTAAGCACACAGAGTGTAACACCAGCTTGAAGAATTACCAGAATAATTGTGTTTAGAGTGGTTGAGATCAATAACTAGCTCCTTAAGCTCTTAGAGAAGTTTTAGGAATTTGAACCACTGGAACCATTGCACCAATCTCATTTCAAATGATGCTTTTGTTTTCCTTAGTATTTAATGATTATATTAGCATTACACAATATTAGTGAAATCCAAACTTTGGTTTAAGACTTTCCTTCCCTAGGGGCACCCGGGCGGTTCAGTCGGTTAAGTGTCCGACTTCGGCTCAGGTCATGATCTCACGGTTCATGAGTTTGAGTCCCATGTCAGGCTCTGTGCTGACAGATCAGAGCCTGGAACCTGCTTTGGATTCTGTCTCCTCCTCTCTCTGCCCCACTCCTGCTCGCACTCTGTCTCTGTCTCTCTCTCAAAAAATTAAATAATAAACATTAAAAAAAAAACCGACTTCCTTTCCCTAAAATGTCCGTTTTAAAACATTAGGGAATGGGTGTTTCGTAGCTCCCTTGCAGAGCAAGTACCTTTTAGTGACTATTCCTTCTTCCCTTCCAGTGCTAATTGTGTCTGAAATAAGTTTCAAATGGCTGATTTATTTTGTTGTCTTTTTGATGATTATTTCATTATAGCTTTTCTCTGAAGTTTATACTTAAAAGAAGTAATTTGGTTTAATATTGTAATTTGAGATGTTTAGGTAAACATAAATTTCACACTCAAATGATTTTATTGTATCTTTTTGTTTTTATAGGGTTTGGGATAAAGTTGTAAGTGGATCCTGTAAGATCTTAGTTTTTGTAGCTGTGGAAATTTTATTAACCTTTAAAATAAAAGTAATGGCTCTGAACAGTGCAGAGAAGATAACAAAGTTTCTGGAAAATGTAAGTATGCTTTTTTCCAATTTGATTTTGAATCTAGAAAGGAAGTCGTTTGGGAAGCCAGATTTTTTTATTGCGTCACATTCTTTCTCTGATATTTTTACATTATAAGAAATACTTTTTCCCCTTGGAAAAGTTTAGCTTAAAGTTGGTCTGTGGATTACAGTTTGCATTCTCTCTTTGGGGGATGATGGTCTGAGCAGTGAGACCGTTGTCATGTGCACTGAAGACTAGAGTCTCCTCCCCTGATGTGACTCTCAGAAGGCTTGTTGAGAAAAGGAAGAGGTGAGGTCTGTCATGTGAGGCTGAATAATCCTTTTTAGTGGAAAGGAAGCTTGATGGTTTTTGGGGGGGCAGGGGGGCTTGTAAGCCTTTTCATTACTGTTACTGTCTCTGGTTGAATCCCAGTTGGGTTTGTTAATGTGCTTAAGTATATACTTAGTGCATGTTGGAAAAGGTCTAAATGAATCTCTGTGTATCTTAGAATAAATAAACTTAACCAGGCGAGAGGTAGAAGAGATTCATGGATGAATGAATCTGGATGAATTTCACTGGACCCCAGGTCTATTCTTTTTTTTTAAATTGGTCACTATTGGCATTTGAATAGTGGCTTAGTAAATAGTAAGTACTAAGTGAACGTGTGATGAGTAAATGAATCATCAGCATTGTATTGGTGGCTAACAGTGCCAGGGCCCATACTAAGTATTTCTCATGGATTCTCCCATGTAATCCTAAACAGCCCTAGGAAGTGAGGCTGTCATTCGCCCCATTGTGGAGATGGGATGTGAACTCGGGCAGCTTCGGTAACCTGCCCAGGGGCACACGGTGGGCAAGGCAGGTTTTAGACCCAGGCGGTCTGTCAAGAGCTCCTTGGTGTGTCCTCAGGTGGCCCGTGAAACAAAGATCCTGGCAGCAGCCTTTTATACGATACTCTCTGGCAAGTAGTGGAGACTCCGGTGGGAATTAAGTGCCGTGCCATAGTGAATAAGGGACATGATGAAGTTATAAACCCTGAAATTTCACAGAGACTGGTTTGCTTGTCCACAGATTCCCCAGGACAGCTCGGACGCAATCGTGAGCAAGGCCATCGACTTATGGCACAAGCACTGTGGGACCCCGGTGCACTCTGCCTGACCACTCCCGACACGTGCACGGCCTGCCAGGTCCCCCCTGAGCAGAGTGCTCTCAGGACACGGTCTACTAAACTCATTGAAAATAGGGTTCTGCTTTGGCACTCAAAGCATCATTTTTTCCAGTAAAATGATTTACGACACCTGGTGACGTTGTGTTGTGGAGCAGCCTCTTTTGGGTGCACAGAGGTACAAAGTTCAACTCTGAATAGCATTTTAAAAGGGTTATTCGAAAATGCCTCTCTGTTTGCAAAGCAGTTCAGTCAGGGTGAGCGGGTGCCACGGTAGGCAGTGTATAAGCAAGCCCGCCCTGCTTCTGTCTCCTTAGCACCATGCTTGTTACTTTCTAAGGTCTATTTCTGGAATAAAGAACAACTTCCTTTTGTTGACAGCTCAGATTCGGCTTTCGTTCATGCAGTACTTGTTGAAATCTAAGTCGGCTGCTTTCTGAGGCTTTGTCTTGCCAAATCGGTTTAAATAAAAGCCTTACTTTTTTTTTTTTTTTTCTCAGTTTCGGTTGGAATGAAACAGTTACTGAACAAAACATGTCTAAATTTACCTACTAGGAGGGAGAGTGCTTGCTGATGTCCTGCTGGACTGCTGCTTCTTCCTGATGGGTCATTCAATGTCGGGTGGGCTTTAGGGAGCACTCTGCCACCTAGAATTGGAATATGAGAAGTGGCGGGTTAAGTAAGGTTAACAGCTAACAGGCCTGGGCCATATTGTGCCACACGATGGTGACTGTTCATTGAGCGGGCATTGAGAGTGGTGAGTGAGACGAGGCCCTGATTGAGCTGCCAGACCTGCAGGAGCCCGAGGGGTGATTTGGACCCTGTACCCAGAAGAGGAGGGAGACCATGAAATTATGGAGCTATAATTCGGACAATTCATTCCTTCCCTGATGTGTAAAATAACTGTTGGGAAAAAACTCAGAACGGAGTCGAGTCGTTGAAACCAGCTGGTACTTCGGTATAGTAACGTATCCAAGAGTGTTTCATGTTTAAAACAAAAAAATACACCCAGAAGAAAACTTCTTAAAGCAAAATGCTGCCTACAGTTGATGCTTTGCATTCATTCAGTGACTGGTTCTGCCCCCAAAGAACTTTCCAGCCAGTTGGAGATCTGAGAGAAAACATGTAAGAAGGGATTCCTGCTCCAGTTGTCTACTATTTGGTGATTTTGGGGGATACGTGAAATTCACAGACAAGTCCTATAACAAAAATAATTTTATTTCTATTTAACTTATAGCCACATAACATTAGTACAACTTTTTAGTAAAATACAGATTATAAAGTGATAGTAAATTTCAACTTCAGAAAAAGAGGAAACAAAGAATTAGCAACCTCTCAACAAGAGGATAGTTTCAAGGTATGTGCTCTTGTTTCATCCCGGATTCTGGGGGAAGACTAGCATGCCCTAGAGCGGGTGTGGGGGGCGGGGGGAGAGGGGCACAGGGGGCTCCTGGGATTCTTGGGAGGAAAGAAGCTCAGGGGGCAGGGGTATTCCTCTTTACAACTTAGGGGAGGGTCTAGATACACTGAAGGGAAGACTCTTACTGTCCTACGAAGGGATCAAAACAGAAGTATTCTGCAAGTATCTTCTGTCACAGCAGGTTGGACAAACCTTTCTGGCTATGGGCTGTGGCCTGGGGGATTTTCTTTTAAAGTGAGTCAATCTGATACCATCACCAGTTTTCTTAGAAAGCCAAATGGCTCGTCTCAGCAGCAGGGTTTTTTAAGGCCCCCAGTGATAGAATAGGTGAGGGTCCAATTTCATTTTGGTATCAGAATTTTATCTTGCAGAGAGCCTAAGTATTTTGAAAATGTTTCTGCCCACTGCCTTTGGTGAGAAGGACAGCTCCTGATGAAAATCCACCCATATTCCCAGGATACTGCAGAATTTCCCCTCTGTTACAGCCCAGGGTTCTTGTTGTAACCAAAACTGTTTCAGCTAATACGTGGGGGCTCTCCCTCCCTGTCCCTTGGAAAATTAATTTAACATTGTTTAGGCTTAGTCCTTCCCTTCCACAATGTCTTAACACACACACACACACACACACACACACACACACACACACACACATACACTCATTTATTTTTTACAGTGTCTTCATAAACACTGATGAAAAAGCTCTTAACTCTGCTCTGCTAGGAGATACTGAGGGCCATTGGACGGTGGGGGGGGGGGTGTGTGGCTTCTGCCTAATAACAGATGGAATCAACACATTGTCCACGGGCTTGTGGGTGTGTGCCTGACTTTACCTCAGTAAATGGGGTCTGGGTTCATTAGAGTGAAGTGCTTTTGTTGTTAATGGAAAGTTTGCCTGAAAGTCATGGGGGGACCCTCAAGTCATAGGATGTGTAGGAAGAGCCCTGAAGGCCCCCATCCTGTTACATGCCTGCCGCCATGCCTTGACTTACGTAGGAGTCCGTCCTTGGTTCTGACTTGTCCCCCGTCACGTGGTCATCACGTCCCCGCTGTGAGGGGTTGATTTGTTTTCTCCCTAAAAATGAAGGATCTGGAGGGAAGTCCATGAGGATGAGGAGGGCAAAAACAGAGCATATATGCCCTGGCCTGGCCTCTCGCTCTAAGTGACAGCCTCTGCCGGTGCCGTGAGATTTCAAGCGGGAGGCGAGCCCAGACTTCGGCAGCCAGAGGCAGCCTCTGGGAGGCTGGGGGTGTGGGCAGCCGGTGGGGTCCTCTGGCTCTGCGTTTTGCATCTGCCGGTGGTCACACCGGATAAGCCGCTTTTGTCTTCAGCTGGATGTTCTGGGTTTGGAAGGGCCAGAGGACACTGTCCTTTGCCTCGCCAGAGAGGGGAGTGTGGGAATTTTTGCAGCAGGAGTCGGTGGCGTTCCCCCCGGTTGATGAAACAAAGAGCTGTTTCTCCTTTAGACGCCGTGCCAAATGAAACTGCTTGTGGCTCTTGGCAGCAGCCTCACCTCCCTAGGTCCGCTGTTGGCTTCCCCACAGTCGGCGCCAGGTTGAGTGGGAGGGAGGGCTGTGGGAAGGGGGGGGGGTCAGAATGGAGGGAGCTGGGAAGTTTCTTGGAGGACCACAGGGTGGGGTGGGGATGCCTTCCTTTTTCCTGCTTTCCTGATCAGCTCCTCCCTCTCCGTTTTGGTTTCTTTCAGCCTTGCCTTCTGGAGGTTAAAAAGTAAGTGGACATTTAGTTGCCGGGTGAGGTGAGGATTCCCCACCTTGCTCCTGGGAGCCGGTCTTACTGTAGGGTAACCACAGGAGGAAGCTGGAGAATGTGATCCGAGAGGAACATGGGAAAAATCCTTCAAGCAAGCAACTTGTCCTGAACGGGCAGAACTCCAAATAGAGTATCACAGTGGGTGCTTAGTGTTCAGACCTCAGATCCTACCTGAAATGGAGGTACGAACGTGTCGTTTACCAGGAACTTGTGCGCGCACACGCCAGGGACCGCAGGCGCACACGCTCGCCTCTCACCTCTGACCCCCCTGTTCGGTCCCTCCCGCCGCCCTCCTTCTCCCGGAGGGTTAGCAAGTAGCAACCTGGCATTTGTAGCTTTGGCGTCTCTCTTTTCCCACCTCTGCCTGCACTCGGGACTTAATGCCGTGAAGGTTTGTGAGGGAGGCAGCGAGGAGGAGGAGAGCTTTGGACAGTTCACTTCCAGATGTCAGAAGGCTGCCCTCAACGCCATGATGAACGTCCGTCCCCACCTCCCCTTCCTCCCCTTCTCCCCCTTCCCTTCTGTTTGGTTCGTTTACTTTGCTAGTAGTTCTCATTCAGTCATTGAAATCGGTATGAACACACTCCTAATTATGGGCCGGGAACTGAGCCGAACTGCTGAACGAGTCACGAGTCACGGGGTGTCTGACCTCTTGGAGATTTTAATCACGCGGGGAAGACAGATACGAAATTAAACAAGCCCAACGCATTGTGTTCTCTTGGTCTTTAAGAGGGACTCTTCAATCCTCTCTGTGCCCCGTAGGGGAGAAGGTAACGTGGGTTAGCCCAGAAATTCCGGACCAGGGTCAGGATTACTCTGATGTGTGTGGTTCTTTGTCCCCGTCCCTTGTCCCTTTTTAATCGGGGGCCCGGGCCAGGGTGTGGGGGAAAGGCCTGAGCTTTTGTGCCCCTCGCTAATTCTGTGACCTGAGGGGCTCACTCGGTGTGTATTTGCTTCCCTATGACCAGACGGCAGTTCTGTTACACTCGTGACCTCTCTCCTCTGTGTGCCCATGAGCATCGAATGAGTTTGATGTGAAAGCAGTTTAAGAAATCTGGAGCTCTGTAGAATACTGAATATTTTTAACAGCACGTTGTGCAAGAATGTGGCGAGGTGCTGCCTCTGACTCCACACAGTGCTTCAAGGCCTAACTCCGCTCTGCCTGTTCTGAAAGTCTCTGTAAACTTCTAAGCTGGAAGGGCATTGTCCTTCCCCTCAGCTTCTGTACTGTTTCAGGCACCACTTATTTTGTAGTAATTGTTTGGAAGTGTCTTGTTTGCTAGTCTTGGACTTTTACTAAGTTTTCCATGCGGTTTTCCTCTAAACTGCAAGCCTCTTGAGGCCAGTGTCTTATTCCCTTTCCCCAATCCCCACCTTACCTAGTCCAGCTTTTCATGCATGTTTTCTCCCCCAAACCATGCTGGCCCGCCTTTCCCTGGGTGTGCGGTCACCTTTGCCAGGGACGTCCACTCCCTAAAGCCGGGCTCCCATCTCTGAGGTTCAGCTCGAGGAGCCCCTCCTCAAAAAGCTCTCCTGGCTCCCTGCCCTTTTCCTTTTGCCCCAGGATTGTTTCCTTCCTGGCACTCTGTGTCCTTTAATACACTGGCTGAGGTCCCACACTAGCCTGTGAGCTCCTCAAGGGTAGAGATCGTGTTTCTTTCCCTTTTCCTTTCCCTCAGGGCCAAGCACATCTCAGCCAGCCTGGGCTCGCCATGGATAGGAGTTTGAGTACATGCCCGGCTCAGTGTTGATGCGGACTGCTGTGGTGACACACAGTGGGGTTGTTCTGGAGCTAGCTGGCTTACAGGACATTTGTATTTTAGGGCACAGGGTGAGGGTCAGGACCCAGAGGGCTTAGGGCTAGATCTGGGGTAAAGAGAGTCTGTGCTCTTGGACTTTCTTCTCTTTGACCTGCTCTGTGTGTCTGCTGTGTTCCCCCTCCTTGCTGTCCGGACCGCTCTGGTAGAAGATGCCTTATCCTAAGATCCTAAGCTGGTTTGCCATAGGTCCAGTCTTTGGAGACAGAGGCTCTCGGTTCCAGTTCGTCAGACTGTGGGAAAGAGTCTGTGGTCCAGCTTGGGTCTGGTGCTACCCACAGACCGGTCATCTCTAGCCGTGGGAATGGAGGGGGTCATTCAGCACACACGTGGCTACCGGGAGCCTCCCTTGTGTCCATGGCAGTGTAGGGATGGTGAGGGAGGGACATTGTTACGGGGTCCACTCTGAACTAAGACACTCTGAAAAGCTTTCCTCTCCATTTAGCAAATCTGTTAACTGGATACGTACCCTGCAAAGGTGCCAGGAAGGGTACCAGGCGCCTCTGCCTTGAACCAAGTCTGAGTGACGTTTCTGGTCACCACTCATTTCTGGTTTCTGACAACCGGTCGGAGGGTGGCCCAGCCAGCTCTTTCAGATGGGGTAGGAAGAGTGGGAATGCCCCACTAGGAACTTCAGCAAACTGTCTCCTAGGGCTAGGCATTTGTGGACATTTTGTATCAAGTCTAACTTCATTCTGGAACTCTACAGAAAGTTGGCTTCACCCAGCTCCTTCCCCCAACCTGAGTCAAGTGCGAGGGCTTGGTGACGAGTGGAGCAGTTGTGTTTATTTGCCTCTGATTGCTTGGGAGGGTGTATGTTCCTCCCCGGGGTGGCCAACGTCTGGGTCTCAGAACGGAGTCGGGCGGCGGCCAGACCTGGTGGCAGTTGGGTGAACCTGCGTCAGGTCAGTTAGGGTTTGCAGCCGCTATGGCCGGCTGATTTCAAGATCACAGGGGAGGCACACCTAGACCTGAGGCGTGTCGGAGCTGGACGAGAGCCTGAAAGTCGTCTGCTTCCACACTCCCCTCCCCAGGGTGCAGATAGGAGAAGTGAGGTTCCGGTGGTAAAGGGTGCTATTCAAGGTCACCACAGATAGCCAAGCAGCTTCTAGAGCCCAGGCATCCTGCTTCCTGGCTGGGGTGTACTTCGGTTCACCGAGCTGCTCCCTCACCCTGAAGCAATGCCCCAGTCTCTTCTCTGATCCTCAGGGTCCCTTCATCGGGATAAAACATTGTCCGGGTGTCCCCCAGCTGGCGCTTGCTGGCTGGGTGATGTGGCCGTCGTCTTCATCCGTAAATAGGGGCGGGATGATGGTAACAGTAGCCACCTGACAGAGTTGTTAGGGAAAAGTGCAGAAGGATGCACACTGTCCTCCGATCAGTGCCTGGCACAGAATAACCTCTCAATAAACGTTAGGTGCGACTGCCTCACCGGTGATAACAATTCACGTGTCCGTTCTTCTCATAGAGGAGGCATTGTAATTTTCCGTCTCAATAAGACGAAATGTCTTAGACGAGTCTGCTTCCTGAGATGAGGCTTTTAGGAGACTACGAACCCGTTACAGGTTCTTTAAATCATACATTTTGAATGGGGCTTCTTCAACTTTAATGTGCAGAGGAATCCCCTAGGGCCCTTGTTAAAATGCAGATTCTGGTTTAGTTCTGGGGGTGGGGGGCTGAGGTTCTGAATTTCTGATATGCTCTCTGGTGATGCCGATGCTTCTGGACGTGGGACCACAGTTTGAATACAAGGATTTAGGGAAAGTAGGTTTTGCCTAGTACAGTGTTTAACTCTGACTGACAAAGAAAGAAATACACAAAGTAAGACAATGCCACCTTCCCGTACCGTTTTCTCTTTTTTATTTTTATTTTTTAAGTTTCTTTATTTTGAAAGAGAGAGCGCATGTGGGGGATGGGCAGAGAGAGAAGGGAGAGAGAATCCCAAGCAGGAGCCTGACCGCAGGGCTCAATCCCAGGAGCTGTGAGATCATGACCTGAGCCGAAATCAAGCATTGGATCCTTAATGGACTGAACCACTCAGGTGCCCCAGTTTTCTCATTTTTAAATGATTCGTCTGACTTCATTTCTAGGTGATGGTAGGGATATGACCAGAAGTTTATAAAGCACTTAATCAAAGCCTGAATTTAATCTCAGTACTGAGATGTGGATGTTCTCTATGAATTGTTCTCTCTCCCCTGGGGCACGGGAAGTGCCTTCACTATAACCTATCACAAGTCAGCTCATTACCAAGGACAGCTGTGTGGCTGTCCACACAAGGATAGCTGACCAGGCATATCCATCCTTTCTTCCTTCCTTACCAGACCTCAGGTTATTTGAGGTAGGAGTATGTTACAAAAACTTTATTTACCAGCCTCTTGTGCAAAGAGGGACAGATAATAAGATGGAAGGCAAAGTCATTAGGCAAGACCTTCTAGAAAAGGTCTTTATTTGAAGAGAATTTACTCAGTCGGCAGGTAATCGGCATCTTACTTCCTGCCTAGAACACGTACATGAGGTCTGGAACTCCAGCAGCCACTTTGGAACATGAGGCAACCACAAGGATGGAAACCACATAAGGATGATGGGGCAGAAAAATGGAGTTGCGGCTCACTGATGACGTCACGAGCTTTTCCTTGCTTAGCTCCGGACTTCATTTGCACAAACAAATAAGTACAGTTGTTTGGGCCACAGTTTGGGTTTCCTGTTCTCTGAAGGCTGCTGAGCCCGTTGCTGACACTGCCAGAGCAGATGCGGTTCAGCAGGGTAGACGCGGGTTTAAATCGGCGTCTTCATCTGACCCCCTTCTGAGCACCCTTTGTGGGCTTCCCTAGTCATGTAGGGGCAAGGGGTCCGGATTGAGAGTCAGAGGCCTGGGGTTCTTAGCTCTGCCGTTCCCTGGCTGCGTGGTCCCGTTCTTTTAAGCCTGACTCTCCTTGCCTGTCAAACGGGGAGGAGAGATGAAAGTGTCCAGCACGGTGCCGGGTACAGAGCTAATGTCGGTGGGGTTGGGGTGGTCTCAGGATGACGGTGTGAGGGCACAACGGTCAACCCGGCAGCAGCGGCCGGTGCTGACCTGAAGGGAGGCAGGGGTGCGGCTGGGGTGGAGGCAGGGACCCACCACCCAGTGCTTCCATCAAGGCGGGCACCTCGGTGTGCCGGGGCCAGCGAACGCTGCTGCCTCTGCCGCAAGCAGGGGGGCTGGACGACGTGCCCCTGTGAGCATTAACGTTCTGTCCGTGTGATTTGGTTGAGGGGACGCGGTAGAGCACAAACAGCTTTCGGGGGGGCCTCGAGAAACGTGCCTTCACCTCTTCCCTCTGCCAGCTCGCGAGCTGCGAGCTGAGGCCCTGGAGGCCGCTCAGCCCACCTCTCCCCTCCCCTCATCGCTTTGCTGCTGAAACGCCAATCGCTTGACAGCAGCTGCTTGCTCCGAGCCCTTGGAATGGGCCCGTGTCTGCTCCCTCTCCTGTTGACCGGGGCCCACAGAGGAGTGTTTCCAGCCACGGCGGAACGGGCTGCACCTTTTCCGTCCAAATCAGGGACTATTTATTTATGTATTTATTCATTTATTTATTTTTGCTTCAAATTTCTCTCCCCCCCCACCGTCCAAACCCAAAGCCATCCTCTTTCCAGCTCCAGCGAATCATGCTCTGCACCTGCACTGTTTCCACTCTCGCAGAGCTGGCTGGTTCCTGGGGGGCAAAACTATGTCTTTACAAGAAACTGAAACCACCGAGAGGCAGAGGCGGCCTGATCTCCCAGCCTGGCAGGGGGAGGAGGTGACGGGCGGAGACCTGAACGAGGAACCTCACTGCTGGGCCCCAGGAGGCTGCATGTGCCTGACCAGCTGCCAGATGGTCTGAAAAATGCCTCCATTTCCTTATTGTGGTCTGTTCCCAGATTTTAAATTTTGATATGCTTAAAATAAGGTTTGTCCAAGTAAACAATGTTACACATAGGTATGTTCCTCGCTCAGGCACGACTAAAGGTAATCAGTACTATACATACTTTTAAATTCTTCTTCTTCTTCCTTTTTTTTTTTTTTTTTTTAAGTAATTGTAACTAAGTTTTTTTTTAGTGGAAGAGGGATGTGTGCGTGTGGGGATAGAAGGCAGCCAGGGCGAGAGGGCATGCAGTGAACAGTGACAGCCCCAGGTTCCCTTCCTCAGAAGCCGCCTGTCCGCCTAAACACAAGCTTGGGGTTGCATGTGCTTATCTAGGAAGAAAGGACAGCGTGTCCTGCCTGCTTTGGGGGCTGTCATAACCAAGTCAGTGAGAGAATTGAGGAAAACCCAAGAGAGTTCACCTGCAGCCGGAGGGCTTTTGCTGTGGGTGGGTGGGTGTCCCAAGGTGGGGTGAGCCTGGGGGCCAGCGGGGAGGACCATAAGCATTTTATATGGTGGCTTGGAAAGGTGGCGCCCCCCCCCCCCCCCCCAAAAAGGCAGCACGTAAAGTAAGGCCAGCCTCCTGCCTGGTGATATTTTTGCTATTTTAGCCACAGGGCCCTGTAGAGCTGGCACCCCGGCTGGGGCTTTCCTTCTGCGGAGGCCCAGGGGCTAAGGCAGAAAAGCCCCAGCTCCTGTACATGCACCGCCCCGCCCCCAGGATGCTGGGATAAGTGCCTTTGACCCTGATTCTGTTCACGGGAGGGACTTTCTGAGCTAATGGGCCTCACCAGGGTGTGAAGTATTTTTACCTGCTTAGCTGAAGAAAACTCGCTTGCCCTCCTCTGGGAGGGGGGCTGTGAAATCACAGGCCTCCCACGGACCCCTGAAACCCCCATTGAATAAGGTGTCAGTGACAACCGTCTCACTCCCACTCCAGGGTGGTGGTTAAGGAACGGATGGAATCTTCCTCCCTTCCATACCGTCCTCTGTCTTTTCCTAAAGGAACAACGGCGGCAAGGGTATCTCCACACGGGAGAACACGAGATTGAGGCTTGATCTGTTGCAGGGGAGAAGGGAGACGAGTGTGCAGAATTGCAGCTCAGCATGGCATGCGTCTTAACGGGTTTGTCAACTTAGAGGAATCCGTTCAATTCTGCTTCTGTGGTTTATTCTTCCTGTCTCTTCTGCGAACAAATTCACTGCTTCATTTAAAATGGCCCTTTGCCTTAATTTGGGGTGTTGCCCCATGGAAGTATGATCATGGCCTCTTACTGTGAAATGTGGAATTTTTTTTTTTTAATTAATGGCACCTAAAGAGCAGAACCCCCTTTACCAAAAACAGTATTTGGGAAAGGGACTGGTTGCGTGTCCACGACTGATTAAATGTCGGATATGTTCGTCCTATCTGGCTTTGGACAGCATGCTGTTCTCTTCCTGCCTTTGCCACAGCCCCAGGTGGGACCCATGCCAGGCCGGTGCCTGGCTCAACATTATTTCCCTTGCAGGAAGTCATAAATATTGGCCCACTGGCTCATGACTGTGTGAGGTCCGCACCGGTGGGAGTCACAGGCTGTGCACGGAGGGGAGAGGGTGGAGCTGTTAGGGAAACAGCTTGTCTCTACCTGGAGGCTTGGAGAGAGCTGGGTGTGTTTCCTGATCGATGTCAGATGATGACATTACTACTTAAGCAGGTGGGATAACTGGGTGCAGGCTGAGAGAGAGAGCTCAGGAAAGCCATTGGCCTAGGGGGGCACTTAAGAGCGATGCTTTAGAGTCAGACCCGGTTTGGAAGCCACCGGGTGTTGTAAGGATTAAATAAAATCATGCATGAAAATGGCGTAGCGCAGTCTGGGTATGTAATGAGCGTTTTAATATTTGGGAGCTGTGTGTGGTGCCCACACAGCCTACGTTAGATGTTGGCCACACGCCAGGGACCATAGGGGACAACACTTTGTTCGTATCAGCTGTTTTGGTTTTGCACACACGAGTACTCTGGCTCCTCGTTAGAGTCCAGGGTCACCTAAGCGAGCCCCCTCACGGACTCCAAGGAGGCCTAGGTGCTCAGTCCCTGAAGCCCCTTTGTTGTCCCGGAGGTGGTCACCACAGGGGCACCTGTGGACTGGTAGAGGCACAGGCGAGGAGGCTGTGACTGTGATCATTCAGGCCGGAGACGATCGGCCAGTTGTGTCCTGCCAGTTGGCAGGTGTTCATCAGCAGCTGGAAGTGGAAGAGAGAAGGTGACTTCTGGGTGATGACGTTCACCGGAAAAGGAAGGAAGAGGAGGAAGAGGATTGGGGCAGAAGGGCAGGGTTTGAACACGTGGAAACAGAAGTGTGAGACACAACTGAGTCTGGTGCTTGGGAGACGTGTGTCGCGCGTGACAGCTAACAGTCGGTAAGAGCTCACAATGCGTCAGACACTGTTCTAAGCACCTTATGTATATTTCACTTAACCCTCATCAGAGCCCCATAAAATAGGTGCCTTTACTCCCATTTTACAGATGAGAAAGCTGAGGCACAGTGTAACATGCCCAGCACAGCGGAAATTGACCTGCCCGACATAGCTGGTAATGGGTAGAGCCAGAATCTGACCCCAGAGCTTCTGGGCTCAGTGCCATATGTTGTTTCTTCTTCTTTCTCTCTTTCTTTATTGAAGTAGAGCCAACACACAATGTTGCACCCGTTTCAGGCGTACAACCTAGTGACTGGATAAGTGTGTGTGTTTTGCTGTGCTCACAAGTGTAGCTACCCACCTGTCACCTACAGCACCACGACAGTGCCATTGACATCTTCCCTATGCTGTGCCTTTTATTCCTGTGCCTTATGCATTCCAGAACTGGGAGCCTATATCTCTCTATGTCTTCACCAATTGTCCGCTTCCCCTTGTCCTCTGGCAACCAGCAGAGTTCTCTATATTTATGGGCCTGCTTTCGTCCATTTTTTTTGCTTCTTTTTTAAGAATTTTTTTCAATTTAATGTTATCTCTGAGAGAGAGAGAGTGCGAGCAGCGGAGGGGCAAAGAGAGAGGGGGGCACAGAATCCGAAGCAGGCTCCAGGCTCCGAGCTGTCAGTATAGAGCCCGATGTGGGGCTCGAACCCATGAACTGCGAAGATCATGACCTGAGCTGAGGTCGGACGCTTAACTGACTGGGCCACCCGAGCACCCCCATTTGTTTTGTTTTTCAGACTCCACATGTAAGCGAAATCACATGGTATTTGGCTTCCTCCACTGGACTTATTTTACTTCGTAGAATACTCTCTAGGGCCATCCGTGTTGTTGCAAATGGTTCTCTCTCTCTCTCTCGCTCTCGCTCTCGCTCTCGCTCTCACGTTTTCCTTATTCAGCTATCAGTGGACACTTGGGTTGCATCCATACCTTGGCTGTCGTAAACGCTGCAATAAACAGGGGTGCATGTTTTCATTTTTTTTTCATGTAAATACTCAGTAGTGGAATTATTGGATCTTATGGTAGTTCTGTTTTTAATTTTTTTTGAGGCACCTCCATGCTGTTTTCCACAGTGGCTGCACCAATTTACATTCCCACCAACAGGGCACAGGGTTCCCTTTTCTCCACATCTTCACCAACACCTGTTTCTTGCGTTTTTGATGCTTGCCATTCTGACAAGTATGAAGTGATAGCTCATCGTGGTTTTTCACTTGCATTTCCTCATGATTAATGATGTTGAGCATTTTCTCATGTGTCTGGTTGGCCATCTGCCTTCTTTGGAAAAAGTGTCTTTTCAGATCCTCTCCTTATTTTTTAATAAGGTTATTTTTTGATGTTATGTAAGTTCTTTACGTATTTTGGATATTAACCTCTTATTGGATTTATCATTTGCTCCTATCTTCTCCCATTCAGGAGGTTGCGTATCTTCTGTTGACGTTTCTTTACTATTTTGGTGTAGTCCCAAGAGTTTATTTTTGTTTCCCTTCCCCGGGGAGACTTATCTATGAAAATGTTGCTAGGCTGATGTCAGAGATTACTGCCTGTGTTTTCTTCTAGGAGTTTTATGATTTTAGGTTTTACATTTACATCTTTAATCCATTTTGACTTTATTTTTGTGTATGGTGTATGAGAAAGTGGTCCAGTTTCATTCTTTTGCATGTAGCTGTTAACTTGTCCCAGCACCATTAATTGAAGAGACTGTCTTTTCTCCGTTGTGTATTCTTGTGTTATAGATTAATTGACCATATAAGCATGGGTTTAATTCTTGGTTGTCTATTCTGTTCCATTGATCTAAATGTCTCCTTCTGTCCCGGTACCATACTGTTTTGAATATTAGAGCTTTGTAGTATACCTTGAAATCTGGGATTGTGATACTTCCTTTTTTTTTTTTTTCTTCCTCTAGATTGCTTTGGCTATTTGGGGTCTTTTGTTCTATAAAAATTTTAGTATCTTTTCTAGTTCTAGGAGATATATTATTGGCATTTTGATAGGGATTGCATTTAATCTATATATTGCTTTGGTTAGTATGGACATTTTAACAATATTCTTCCAATCCATGAGCATGGTATGTCTTTCCATTTATTTGTGTCATCTTTAGTTTTTTTTCATCAATGTTTTATAGTTTTCAGAGTACAGGTCTTTCACCTCTTTGGTTAACTTTACTCCTAGCCACTTTGTTCTTTTGGGTGAAATTGTAAATGGTTTGCTGTTTACATCTCTGCTCCTTTATTATTAGTGTATATAGAAAGGCAACAAATTTCTGTATGTTAATTGTATAGCCTGGAATTTTACTGAGTTAACTTACAATTTCTAATCGTTTTTGGTAGAGTCTTTAGGGTTTTCTGTGTATAGTATGTCATCTGCAAATAGTGACAGTTTTAGTTCTTCCTTACTAACTTGGATGCCTAAAAAAAACTAAACCTATATTTTGGATGCCTTTTATTTCTTGTCTGATTGCCGTGGCTAGGACTTCCGGTACTGTGTTGAATAAAAGTGCTCAGTGAGAGTGGGTATCCTTGTCTTGTTCCTGATCTTAGAGGAAAATCTCTTTTGCACTGCTGAGTGTGATGTTAGCTGTAGGTTTGTTATACATGGTCTTTATTATATTGAAGTATTTCTCTCTAAACCCACTGTGTTGAGAGCTTTTATCATGAATGGATGTTGAATTTTGTAAATGATTTTCCTGCATCTATTGAGATGATCTTGTGATTCTTATCCTTTATTTTGTTAATGTGGCGTGTCATGTTGATTGAGTTGCAAATATTGAACCATGCTTGTATCCTGGAATAAATCCTGCTTGATCATGGTGAATGATTTTTTAATGTATTGTTGAATGTGGTCTGCTAGTATTTTGTTGAGGATTTTTGCATCTATGGTCATCAGGGATATTGGCCTGTAGTTTTGTTTTTTAAACAGTGTGTTTGGTATTAGGGTGATGTTGGCCTTGCAGGAAGTATTTGGAAGCTTTCCTTCCTCTTCTGTTTTTTGGAGTAGAGAATTAGGTGTTAATTCTTTAAATATTTTGTAGAATTCACTTGTGAACCCATTTGGACTTTTGGTTGAATTTTTTTTATTACCGGTTTAATTTTGTTACTAGTAATTGGTCTATTAAGATTTTCTATTTCTTCCTAATTTGGTTTTGGAAGATTATACATTTCCAGGAATGTATCCATTTCTTCTAGGTTGTCCAATTTGTTGACATATCATTTTTCGTAGTAGTCTTTTACAATCCTTTGTATTTCTGTAGTGTTGGTTGTTCTCCTCTTTTCATTTCTGGTTTGATATATTTGGTCCTTTCTCTCTTTTTCTTGAGTCTGGCTAAAGGTTTATCAATTTTGTCTATCTTTTCAAAGAACCAGCTCTTGATTTCATTAATCTTTTCTATTTTTTAAGTCTTTATTTCATTTATTTCTGTTCTGATCTTTATTATTTCCTTCTACTAACTTTGAGTTTTATTTGTTCTTTTTCTAGTTCCTTTAGGTATAAGGTTAGATTGGGATTTTTCTGGTTTCTTGAGGTAGGCCTGTATTACTATAAATTTCCCTCTTAGATTTGCTTTCACTGCTTCCTAAAGATTTTGGACTGTTGTTTTCATTTTCATTTGTCTCCATGTATTTTATTTCCTCTTTCATTCCTTCACTGACCCATTGGTTGTTTAGTAGCATGTTGTTTAGCCTCCATTGTGTTGTTTTTATTGTCATTTTTTTCTTGTAATTTTTTTCTAGTTTCATACTGTTGTGGTCAGAAAAGATGCATGATATGATTTCAGTCATCTTAAATTTATTGGGACTTGTTTGTGGCCTAATATGTGATAGGTCCTGGAGAATGTTACATGTGCAGTTGAAAAAAATTGTATTCTGTTGTTTTTGGATGGAATGTTCTGTATATATGTTAAGTCCATCTAGTCTCATGGGTTGTTCAAAGACACTGTTCCCATGTTTTCTACCTGGATGACCTACCCATTGATGTGAAGTGTTAAAACCCTCTATTGTTATCACATTACTGTCAGTTTCTTCATTTATGTTTGTTAATATTTGCTTTACGTATTTAGGTGCTTCAATGTTGGGTGCATAGATGTTTACAATTGTTATATATCCTCTTTTTGAAGTGATCCCTTTATCATTATATATTGCCCTTCTTGTTACAGTCTTTTTTTAAAAGTCTCTTTTGTCCAGGGCACCTGGGTGGCTAAGTTGGTTAAGTGTCCAACTCTTGATCTCAGCTCAGGTCTTGATATTACAGTTGTAAGTTTAAGCCCCACATTGGGCTCCATGCTGGGTGTGAAGTCCACTTAAAAAAAAAGAAAAGTCTGTTTTGTCCGATATAAGTGTTGATACCTGGCTTTTTTCAGCCTCCATTTGTGTGGAATGTCTTTTTCCATCCCTTCACTTTCAGTCTGTGTGCATCTTTGGATCTGATGTCTCTTGTGGGCAGCATATAGGTGGGTCTTGTTTTTTCATCCATTTCACCATTTTATGTCTTTTGATTGGAGCATTTAGGCCACTTACATTTAAAGCAGGTAGGTATGTATTTATTATCATTTTGTTGTTTTCTGACTGTTTTATAGTTCTTCTCTGCATCACTTGCTTTCTTGCGTTTGATGACATTGTTATGCTTGGCTTTCTTTGGCTTTATTTTTTTTTTTTTTTTGTACCTATTACAGGTTTTTGGTGTGTGGTTACCAAGAGGTTCATATATAACATTCTAAATATATGGCAATCTATACTAAGTTGATGGTGACCTAAGTTGGAACACATTCTAAAAGAATTGTCTTTTTACTCCTCCTTCCACATTTTGTGTGTACACTTACATTTCTCAATTTTGTTGTTACCCTTAATTTTTTAGGTATAATTGATTTTACCACTTTTGTCTTTTAAGCTTCATACTAGCTTTATAAATGACCGCTCTACTACCTTTACTGTATGTTTGCTTTTACTCATGAAATTTTTTTTCTTTTCGTAATTTTCTTCTAATTATGGACTTTTCTTTTCCACTTAAAAGAGATTCCTTTAACATATCTTGTAAGGCTGGTCTAGTGATGATGGTTTTTGTTTTGTTTTGTTTTGTTTTTTTTTTTTGGTCTGGAAAACTGTGTCGTCTTACAGGGTTTCCTTTGTAAGTAACTTTTTGCTTTTCTCTTGCTTTTAAATTTCTCTTTAATCTTTGGCATTTTAATTATTATGTATTGTGGTGTGGTGTGGACCTGCTTGTGTTCCTTTTGTTTGGAACTCTCTGTGCTTCCTGAATCTGAAGGTCTGTTTCCTTCCCCAGTTTAGGGGTTTTCAGCTATTATTCCTTCAAACAAGCCTTTTGCCCCATTCTCTTCTCGCCTCCTCCTGGGGCCCCTGTAATGCCAATGTTTGTTTGCTGGACCTGTTGTCCAGGAGATCCTTTAACCTATCTTCATCTTTTAAATTCTTTTTTATTTTTGCTGTTCAGCTTGTATACATCCATTATCCTATCTCCCAGATCTGTTCTGCATCCTCGAATATACTGTTGATTATTTCAATTATTGTGCTCTTCAGATCTGGTTCTTTTTCATAAAGTTTTCTTTCTCCTTGGTGCAATTCTCACTAAATTCATCCACTTTTCTTTCCAGTCCTGTGAGCGTCTTAAGGACCATTACTTTGAACTCTTTATCAGGTACATTGGTTATCTTCATTTCCTTTTCTTTTTCTGAGGTTTTGTCTTGTTCTTTTGTTTGGAACGTATTCCTCTGTCTCATTTTGCTCAATTTTGTGTTTATATGAATGGCGGGGCGGGGGTGGGGGAGCACCTACTTCTCCTAATTTGAAAGAATGGTCTTGTGTATGGTTATGCCCTGTATAGACTGTGTGTGCCTGGTGACTTTGACCGGCTGCAGCTGTAGTTGGCATGGGCGGGGGGTCCCAGGACAGGC
>NW_026057581.1:14514028-14555337 GCF_023721935.1 Panthera uncia
ACCGGCTGCAGCTGTAGTTGGCATGGGCGGGGGGTCCCAGGACAGGCTGTGCTTGGGGCTGCCCTGGTGGAATGGCCTGAGCTGAAGTGGGCTGAGCTGGGGTGTCCCATGGTGTTCTATGCAGAGGGCACCCTGATGGAGCCTCTGGAGCTGAGGCAGGCGCAGGCCGGGGGTACTGGGCCACCCCAGGTAGAGGGTGCCCTGGCGGAGCAGCTGAAGCTGAAGCGGGGTGCTGGCTGAACGGTCCCAGGCTGCTTTGCATGGGGAGTACCCTAGCCAAGGCAGGTGCAGCCTGGGGGCCTGGAGGGCTCCACACAGGGTGTGACCTGGCAAGCCAGGTGGTCCCAGGGTAGCAGCACTGCATGCTCCTAACACATATGCTCCATGGCTGCTTTGTGACATCCAGAAACCCAAGGCCAGGGGCTCAGGGTAGATTTGAGCTGTATCTGTAGATCTGTGGTTCATCTGAGGCCAGGCGAGTGCTTAGCACCTGTGGAGAGCCAGCTAGGGAGTGTTTCTGGTGTCCAACTTGTCCTTTCTGTTAATAATCAGGTGTAGGCAAGCATATCACTGATGCATCCCAAAGTTGGGGTGTGTAGAAGATAACAGACTGTGTCTGAAGCATCACTGCTCAGGGCCCACAAGCCCCTCCAGGATGCTTTTTTTTTTTTTTTGCCCAGAGGAAGGGGAAGGCAGGACAGCAGAAGGTAGTCTGGTCGATAGCAGCTTCAGGATGAGCTCCCACGAAGGCACACTGGGAAAGGGCAGGGAGGTCCCACCAGCAACGAGCCCTCCAGGAGGCCAACCTAAGGCAAGGAGGGGTGGCAGGCATGCACGTCAGCCTTGCAGGTGGTCTGAAGGAGAGGAATCCAGATTGTTCTCTAAGAGACTGCCCTGCCAGGACTTACCTAAAGCTTACTCTTTCTTTGGGACGTAGTGTTTTAAAATTCAGACGAACCCAAGTCATAGAAAGCTGATGTCCTAAAGGACATCATAGGACATCTGATTGTGTTCCCATTTTCCAGGTGAGAAAATTGAGGCCCAGAGAAATAAAATGACTCAGACAAACTGCTTGGTTAGGTGTTGTGGCATAGCCACCACTATTCTGTCCTAGGATGACTAAACATCTCAGGATGGGACACACCCGGCCGCCTCTACCTATTGGGGATGTAGAGCCATAGCCTCTGTTCACTTCAGAAAGGGCTCCCTCAGGATGATGGCCCATTTCCTTCCGTCTTGCAGGGCGAAGCCTATTGGGGGCGCCACCAAAGCTTCTCTTTATAGGTCTTCCACGCCTTTCGGTACCTGCAGTTCTGTCCTGTGGTTAGATTTATTACGAGTCAGAGAGCTCTGCGGGTGCGCAGGGGCAGAATGGGGCCGAAGCTCTCGGCACGAAACGTGAAAACCTTTCTGTAACCCCTCGCCCCCTCTGCCATAGCCACTCCTGCTCTAAGAGTCCCTCCGCCTGCACAGGTGAGAGCCTGTGTGCCCTCTGAGGCAATGCTGCAGAGTGCTGAGGGCCAGTGCGGGCTTTGTGGTCGCTGCTCAGCAAAGAAGTAAGCGGTGTGTGTGCTCACTCTGGTCTTCAGAGCTGGAGATTCCCAGGTGAAGCAAAAGTGGCTCCTGTCGTCCAAGCCCTTGCTACTCAGAAGCATGATTTCTGGACCAGCAGCATTAGCATGTCCTGGGAGCTAGCTAGAAATGCAGACTCTCAGGCCCACCCAGACTTCCTGAGTTGGCACCTGCGTGGTAAGACCTTCACCAGGACTCCCAGGAGCGGCACAGGGGAGCCGCACTAGGGTAAGCTCCCTGTCCCCAGGGTCGCCTTCTTCCAGGGCCGGGCCAAACATCGGTTGTCCGGTCACTTCACCCACCTAGAAAAATGCAGCCAGCAAGCACCGAAGCTTGTCTTGCCTTCCCTCCAGCACTTCAAAAAGACAAGTCAGGACCAGAAAGGCGATAAAGCTCTTAGCTTTACAGGACAAATACTCAGACTTCGCCCAGAGACCAAGAAAGTACTCTAAAGCCAAGTAGTTGGTGGCTTTTGCTTTGGGGCAGTGACACCCCACGGCACTGCTGGTACCCAAAGCTGTCTCATAGCTGCTCTTATGGGGAGGACTCTGAGGGACTGCAGTTTATTAAAGGGCAGCTGGGCAGTATGTCTTAGAAAGTCCTAGAAAGCTAATTTACGTGCAGCCGTCCTCCCCGCACCCAGTAACACCTGATACATGAGGAGGTTGTCTGCCTCCATAACTCTGACGCTTTGCTGCTGAGCTGACCTGCCCTTCATCCCAGCCGCAGCCCAACTCTTTTCGGTGGTTGACAAGACACACGGGAGCCAAGGAAAGGATTTTTTTTTTTTTTAGACTTTTTTTTTTTTTTTTGGTTTGTTTTTAAAGAAACTGCATACATCATCAGAGACAAACAATAATTTAAATACCATGCAGTTTCTGTATGTACAAAACCTAGGCCATAGAGATCCAGTTTAATTTGTATTGTATTTACATCGTCTTCCTCACACAGCCATCATCTGTTAAATTAGAACACAGGAGAGCGCTCCTATACGAAGACAAACTATGTACAGACACCCGGGAAGCCACTGGAAAAAGCAACTGGTTTGGGGACTGACAGACAGATGGGAAGAAAAAGTCATCGGAGGTGACCTCCACCCACTGGCTGTGCACGGGGAGAGTCTGAAATCCCATTCATCGAAGCACACACCACAATATTCATTCGGCAAATATAAATACACGTCCATAGCGGGAGAAAAATAAACCCAGAGGTTTTTTTTTTTTTTTTTTTTTTTTTTTTTTTTTAATCACACTTACCATCACGTTGTTTGGTTTCTCTAATTGGACATAAAGGCTAACGTTTTAAAAGTTTTACAGGGCTTTGAGGGCCTTTGGAGAGGAATCGATCAGCAATTTTGAAACACAGCAAGGAGGCCAACAGGAGTCCCTTCTGCCACAGGAGGTGGTGCGGAGCATGGGGCAATGTCTGCTTTCAAGAGGGAAACCTCTTGAGAAACTTCACATTCTTCCTCACACTGACCCAGAGGACAGAAGGCTCAACTGGGAACTGACACGCACAAGACCTTTGAGAATCGCAGCTTTTTCAGAAAAGGGGATGCATTTTAAACCATCTAGCCCATCTCTCTCTCTTTTTTTTTTTTTGTAATTGTCAATTTGCCATCTTAGAAAGTAACACCTCTTCCAGTTGTCCTAACGATATGGCAAAAAAAAAAGAAATTGGGATAGATTTCTAGAAAGACCTCAGGATTTCATGAAAGGGAGGCGGCGGCAGAGGGCCAACCTGTGGTCCACGGAGGTGGCAGAGCCCCCTGAGCTGGACTTGAAATAATCGCCCACCTTGATGGCGGGTGGGATTTCTGTAGCACAGCAGGTGCACCCCTAATTCCTGCGACTGACTTCTCCCAAAGGGTGCTCTTCGGGGATGGAGGCTGAAATTGTGTTCAATTTCTCCCCAGCTCCAAGCGGACTGCAAGAACAGGGCACTTTGGGCAGGAAACCTGGGCTGCTGGCTGGCTGCAGGAAACGGACTTGGGCGTCACGTTCCCAGGGCATCAGAGGCCCAAAAACCAAAGCCAGCAAAGAAGCCATTGGCCTTCGAGGGAGGAGTCCAGGCGATGGAATGAGTTTCCGTAGGACTCGCTCCTGGGCCCGCGGAAGGCCTGGCCATCATGTCAGAGCCCCGTGAGCCGCATGAAGACAGCTGTGAGTTACAGGAAGCTCAGACTCCAACCCGGGCAAGGCAGGCACCTCCGCCTGGAACACGTGCCCGCTGTAGAGAAGTTAAACGAAAGAGCCCTACATCTTTCGTCACACCATTTGCACATTCAAACGTCAGTAAGCCTTTCGGGAAGACTGTGTTTACAGCCACGCTAAAATCCCGACCACGTTTTCCCTGAACTATCAGATTCCACATTCAAAGAGAAAAGGATCTAGTGACGGCCCCTCCTTGGGCCAGGCAGTGGCGTGCTCACTCCCGGTGGTACGGGGACAACTTCGCGACGGCTACTGGGCACTGCCTGAAGAACTGCCCTGAGCTCCCCCCGGACTCTGCACAGCTCCTGGGTTAACGGCAGCCACAGGGGCTGTTAATGCCTGCCGAAAATTCAACGGCCTCGCCGATGGGTGTGCATCCCAAGAGTGACTTGCTTCCCACACGTTTTGGGGTGGGAACTGGTCAACTCCTTTCTGTGAAGGCCAGTCTGGGATCTTTCTAAATCTCGGGCATGTGTGGAGGAGAGCAAGCCATTACCGAGAAAAATCACGGTAACTGTGAGACCACGACGGAGGTCCAGGCAGGGCTTGGTGACAGAGGGCCCTACAGGGTCTGTCAGGCAGGAAAACAGAAGCAGCCGCGACGGGCCCCGTGAAGAGAGTGGTTAGGGTTTGGGGGCTGTCCTTCCACTCACTGCACATCTTACCCGGGGTGTCCCCGTCAGGAGGGCACTGCCTTCCTGTGGTCCCAAGCGAATGGGACAGCTAGAGATACACCTCCCATCAGCTTTACCGGCACCACGAGGGAGAGGAAGGATGCTCTCCAGATGGGTAGGAGCAGGAAGGTACAGCACGGGCAGGTGTGGCTGGTGTTTGCGCCATTCCGGCATATGCCGAACCCTGAAGGCCCTCCACAGAAACTCTTCAGTGCAAAGAAAGGAGACTAGAAGGCCATCGGGTGGTTCTGGAGTCCCAGTCCGTCAGAGACCGGCGAGCCGGCCTTTCAGGAATGGTTTCTGGCTTGCATGCATTGGTCCTACACTCAGAAGCTGTTACCTTCCAACCCATACAGTCACTGGCCCTGGGGTGCGTGGAGAAAACGAACGTCAGCCAAGCAGTTTCTCTCCCCAGCCTCTCCGTCCTCACCAGGCTTACACTCAGATGCACCAATGCCACGGGCGTCCCACAGCAGTGGCCGGGTGCACAAGACCACCCGTGACATTTGGCTTTTTTAACACAGATGGGTCAATTAATTCGAACTGAGCAGATGACGACTTCCCCTGTGCACACCAGAGCTTCCCGGGAGGCAGCTCCGCTCAGTCTGAGGGGACAGGATAGGTGCTCAGTGCCGGCCTTCCATACCTGCAGCCCACACACTCTCGAGACAGACAGTCGACCACAGACTCCCCCAGAAAAGCATCTTCCCTTTTGTTCACGGTATGGATGACGGCTGAGGGGAGAGAAAGGACAGGGGTGACTGAGAACAGTGCTCCCTCTCAGCCTCCTCCTCCTAAGAGGCCCCCAGGTCGGACGCCACACCCGGAGCCAGTGTGTTTGGCCAAGTCTAGAAAGCCGACCAGACCATGTGCACAGTCCATTCCAGGCCGAACCCACCGCCTCAGCTTTCTTTGGACCCAGGTGACAGACACTTGAGGGGAAGAGGTTCGCTGGAGCCTCAATGAACACGGCACCTGCCAGGCCTGGAGGGAGAGGACCAGGACCGCTCCGAGCGCCGGGAAGTCTCCACTCTGGCCTGCCGGTGCCCTCGGAGTCCGCGGCGGTACCAGCAGCTCTGACCGCGGAGTGGTGACCACTGGGCTTTCGCAAAGAGAATCCTGATCGGGTTTCCTTTTTCTTCTTCTTCTTTTTAAAAAAAGGCAGTTCAGAAGATTTACATCATAATGGGGAAGTGAATAAATACCAGCACTTATGGTTCTTATAAATTTATGTTTCGAAGACAGCATAGCACTCAGGAAGAATTTGACTGTTAAGGTCGGTGAAACCTAGAAAACAAATAATTGAGTCAAGACCAAGGGGCTGCTAGAGGTGCCGGATGCCACAGCCCGAGCTTCCCATCCTCAGACTCCCCGTGGCTGACGAGTGGCAGGTTAAATCTGGTTAAACCTCCGGCCAAAGGCACATCCCTGACAGAACTCCTCAAGTACTCGAGCCCCCACGGAATTCACCTTATGTTTGGGAGTAGTTTCATCTGGAGCTCCTGGGGGCCCAAACCGGACGGGCCCGGTGGCCCTCGGCCCACGCGCTCAGCCTGGACTCAGCAGCAAGGTGGAGCACCCAACTTGCGTCTCTGAGCCCAGGCACCAGTCGGCACGTCCTGTTTCTCTAAGTGTCCGCCACAGGAGTCCTAAGAATTAAGTCAATGGCTCTGCCACTAGCTAGCCATGTGACCTTATATCAGCCCCTTAAATCTCTCTGTGCCTAAGTTTCCCCAAAGGAGGATATGGGCACACGGAATCACAGGAGCAAACCCACTCTGGAAGTCCCATGTGGATTTGGTATTTTGCCCAGGCTTGGCTCGGGCTGACTGGATATAAATGTCAACGGGCTTTTCTTCTCAGCTTAGGTTTCCATAAAAACCCACTCTGAGGTTATGGGCGGTCTGGCACTTAACAGATCTTTAAGTGAAAAACTAGGCCTTCGGAAGGTCGCGGTGCTCCTTCCCCTCGATTCGGAAACCACAGCGGACCTTCTCTTATCCCCCACCCCTCCCCACCACACCCACCTGTAATCCGGCAGCAGATGGCAGTTAGTCGGGAAGCAGGTATGACCATTTGAAGGAAAAAAAAAGGGAAAAGAACCCCTCAATTTACTAACCTTGTTAAATGTCTACTCAATTCATGAACTTCCATTTCAGTGCTTTTAAATTCATTGAGCTCCTTTCGAATGGCAGCCTGGAAAGAAGAGAGCTCCGTGAATATGCAGAAGAGACAGAAGAGACAGATGCAGAAGGGAGTTCGCTTATTACCTGTTTTGTTCGACAAAGCCGAACGACCCAGTGTAAGTACGGAAAATGAATTCCTTCACTGGGAGGGGAAAGAAAATCACCTGGAACCGACAGAGAATCCCCCCGCCCCCTAAATGTAAATCGCAAATGATATCTGGCCTACTGCCCAAAGTGTCTTTTTCTTCCGCTCTCCGAGGAGCGCCTCTGGGGCAGCAAGAGGCCATGCAGATCTGCCCCACACTCCTGGGGTCCTGAGTGCACTTTTAAAGTTGTGGTGTTTTTTCAATGTTTTATTTTTTGAGACAGTGCGAGCAGGGGAGGGGAACAGAGAGAGGGGGACAGAGGATCCGAAGCTGGCTCTGCAGCAATAGCATCAAGTCTGATGCGGGGCTCCAACCCGCGAACCGTGAGACCGTGACCTGAGACAAAGACGCTCAACCGACCGAGCCACCTGGTGCCCCGAGTGCACATTTAAACGTCAACCCCCCATCTTCCGTAGGCAAACAATCTAAGCTCAGCACAAGCACTGTGCTGCCTCAGGATGGGTCCTTCTAGAAGGGGTGGGTCAAATTCCTCAGTCAAATTAAGGGAATGGGTGATTGCCAGCTGCCTCCTTTCCGTTTGATTTACAAAGACCTCGCTCTTTCACAGCTCTGTTGATTCGGAGGTGGTCTATGCCATTATCAAGGGTATGGCCTCGTTTGAGTAGCTGCCCCCTTCCAGCAGCACCCGTAGACGTGCTGCGGCTGAGGGAGGGCAGGCAGGCAGGCTGCAAGGACAGACGAGGAGGTGGAACAGAAGGTTCTGACACTGCAGAAAACCTCACTTCCTCCCCAGGCACTGAAATTCTAAACATGCGCTCTTTTCCAGAGCTACTTCTAATGTTCATTTATTTTTGAGGGGGGGGGGGGGGCAGAGAGAAAGAGAGGGAGACCCAGAATCCGAAGCAGGCTCCAGGCTCTGAGCAGTCAGCACAGAGGCCGACGCGGGGCTCGAACTACAAACCGTGGGATCATGACCTGAGCTGAAGTCGGACGCTTAACCGACTGAGCCACCCAGGCACTCCCTCCCAGAGCTCCTTCTAATGGGAGTGCAGTAAAACCTTGGTTTGTGAGAATAGTTCACTCCGGAAACATGCCTGCAATCCAAAGCACTTGTGTAGCAAAGCGAATTTCAAGAACCGCTGGCTCAGCTGTGATCATGTGACGTTCGGCGTCACGCTCTACTCACATTCCAAGATGTCGCTCATTTATCAAGTTAACATTTATTAGAAACGTGTGCTTTTCTTCCTCACAATCCGAGGTTTTGCTGTATTTCCTTCGATGGGACTGTCAAGGCACTGAGAGTCAGGCCGGAAAGGCCCGCAGGCAGGATCAGAGTGGCTCCCCCCAGAGAAGGCGGGCACACCCCCCCTCTGTGGGCGCCACTTCCTGTTCTTGGGCCGCAGCTCTTGAGGAACTAGGTTCCCTGAATGCGACGCACAACTTCAGCACGTGCATGGGGAGACGCGCTGTACTTTCCCCCCGCTTTTCTGATACCCTCCCTCATCCTCGGTCAGCAAGGGCGCTGCAGTCAGGCTGTGAACAAAAGGCAGAAGGCGCCAGGGCTCCTTCCTCTGTTCCCGTTTACATGACACAACAGCCTGGGGGCTGGGCCTCTGGGTCTGGTGGATGGTGGTGCCGGTTCCTGGGGTCACTACCACAGATGCCTGTCCGGGGAAGCAATGAGTGTTACGTTTAAGAGGAGGGCAGAGGCTTCCACTCATCGGGACCTGTGGGTGGACCCACCGTGTGGGAGGCATTTCTGGAAAGCCTGCTTCTGGCCCCAATGTTCCCACCAGCGTGCCGTGGCTTCCCTGTGTTCAAACTCCCTGCGTTCGATCAGGCCAGAGTCTACGCTGTAGACGGCCTCACCCTACAGCCCACATAAATTCATGGGGCAAAGGCAGGACTCAAGAGAAGGCCCCCGGTGTGTGCCAGAGTCTCCCCAATGTCACCTGCACACCAGACGTGGTCATTATTTTAGATTTTGTTTTAAAAGGTCCTTAGCTCTCCAGTTCCTGACGGTGACTGGACTAGGGACCCAAAGGATTACGCAGCAGAGGTTCATTTCGATTTATGGTCCAGGGGACAGGTGAGAATTCCCTTTTGCTTCACTGCATTTCTTACAAAACTCAGCCTCAGATTCTTCTTGTTTTCCAAACGGATGACGGTTTAGCGTAGCAAGGCACGTTTTGCCGTCTCTGTGATTTGTGGCCCGTTTCTACCGTTAGGGTATAATAACCGCAGACACAGTGAGCCGGTCTCTCTTTAGTTTTGCGAATCCTACTGGGTGCCAAGGACAGCGTCCTCTCCACGAAGGGCTGCAAGAAGCCTGGAGCCTCGCACTCATGAACTGTTCTGTGCCCATACAGATGTTCTGTTTCTGTGGGCACAGCCGCCCACACGGCCTCTCCTCCTGCTGTCACTCAGCATGACATTATGTGACTGTCGCGTGCCTTCTCTCCGGCAGTGGAGAATCAATTTGGTGACCTCCCCGCAGGTTATCTGGAGCCCTGGGAGAAGCAGCACCCTAAGCAGGCCCAGGGGGCGCTTGGCACCCCATGACGGCCACTGCAACCACAGCCTCGCTGCTGGTCTCAGCCCGGGGTCCCGGCAGCAAGTGGGAACGCCAACGCGGGGGGAGACCGAGGCACGGGGACCCCCTACCCCACTCCTCGCCCCTCGGCTTACTTTGTCGGCAGCGGTGAGGCGGGTCCATGGTTTGTCGGCCCTGCGGTCATAGTCCTGAGCGTCAGCCACCTCCACGTAGTCACTGAAACGGATGAGGATCTTTCTTTCTCGAAGTTCTTCCACTGTGGGTCTTTGGCTGAGCTGCAGGGAGGGAGAGAGACGGACCCGGTCAGCCAGAGGAGTGTAGACTGCTGGGTCGGTGGGAAAACGAGGTCCTGAGAGGCAACCAACACGTCCCTCAGCAAGTGAGGGGCAGGGCCCGGGGTGGGGACCTAGGGCTTCTGACTCCTGGACCTGGGACTTTTCCAGAACTCAAAGAGAGAGAGCTTTATTATCCCCTGAGCTACCTTCAGGCTTTTCCGGATAGACAGGTAGGCTGAGTCTTAATAACACTGCAGCATCTCCTTGTAAGCGGCCTGTCTGCCCGCGTGGGTGCGGGCGTCCGCTGTGGATTTTCCCACACCCGTGCCGAGCCTCCCACTCGGGGACGGGAACCTCACACCAGGCTTCGGTCTCATTTTGGATTTGTAAGCCCACGCCCGTGTGTCAGATTGAGTGTGCTCTGCAGGATGGGGCTGGAAATCGTTTTAAATGCGTGTGTTTTAGACCCCCCCAAAGGGCGGATGTGCAAACAATATGCAAATTCAGGGGTCCGCAGCCATGATGTATGAGGCCAGAGGGGACCCTGCTCCTCACAGTCTGTCCGCAAATGCAGGGCGAGGCTGGGTTTAGGCCAGGAAGGCACGGGACAGGCTTTCAGGACGGGTCTGCGGCGAGGGGTGCAACAACTAGGACGAGAACGTGTATTTATTTAGCCGCCTCGCGGTCCCAGTCACGAGCACCGTCCCTTTGTACTTGGGCGGCACAAGGCTGACGTTTCTATCATCGCTTCCCGTCACTGGGTTTATTTCTCCTGGAGCAACACCGTCGCCGTGTCTTCAGGATGCTGTGAACGCACGTTTAACCGACGTTATTTTAAAGCACTTTTTCCTCCAAGCCCTACGCTGTATTCACTTCTACCAACAGAAAGTGCAGTCAGATACAACCCCACCACAAAGGCCTATACAACACGCACAGACGCACAAGTGAATCCCAACCACCCTGGCTGTCCTGACTCGATTTCCCGCGGCTGCCACACACCGTTGGTGGTGCCAGCGTGCTCCAGCCCGCTGCCAGCTGGTGGACCGTGGAAGAGCACGCGGAAAAGGAGTTAGATGATTGCCCGGCTGGGATCAAACAGAATGGAGCCGGGTACGGCCAGGCTGCAGGCGGGACCAAAGCAGCCTGAGGCTCCCTCTTGGCCAATGGTGGGAGGGGGGATGTGGGGGATCAGAGGCCTAGCCGGCTCCTGTCAGAGTGGTTCAGATCTGTGCTGAGGCAGCCCTGGCGTTCCTGGGACAGGACCTTCTGGTGTCAGTGCTGGCCTGTCGCAGGAAACCCACAGCTGTCCCAGGCTTCGTGGGGTACTGTGAACAGTCCATCCGGACTCAAACACGTGCCCTCTGCAATGTGAGTTCAGGCAGCTTTTGCACACTCGTTAAAATACATGCAAACATTTCCTGTTTCCCCAGCTACACAAGGACTCTGCTCAACATCTCTTGTGCCTCTTAGGACTAGCAAGATTTACCGCGAAATGCTGGGCAGACGGTGCTAATTTCTAAGTGTACTGTGACAAGAGGAAGGTTAAGCACGGAAGTTCTAGTTTATATTTCCAGAAATCATGCTCTGGGTACTTTACCAACAGACTTGGTGGCAGTCTGGAGCGAACAGAAAACTAAATGTTAGATCCAAAGGTCAGGGGCTATTTTTCATGCCTGAGTCCCATCGGAGACTTTAGACACGATCTCTCCAAATCGATAAGGCGCTGCTCCCAAGTGCTAGGAGGGAGGGAATGAGGAGGGGACCGGTTTCTTCCCCCGGGGGGGGGGGATCTCGGGTGCTGTGTAGGCCACCTAACCAATGCCCCCTGGGACTCTCCCCTGCGAGCATGGGCTCGTGCCCCTGGCTACTTAGTGCTCAGATGTGCCTTTGGCTTGCCTTTGGGGTACATGAACCTAGGGTCCCTCCTCAGATGGCGAGGAAATGATCTTTGTGGCCAAAGTCCGTTTTCTGGGGATGGCGGGCTAGAAGAAGGGGGGGGGGGGGGGGGCAGAGGTCGGAAGCATTATGTTTCAATCTATGGCAGAAATATCACTTGCAACCATATACTGAAAAGTAAATTACTTGAGGCCCCAGATCCACCACTAATACAACTTGACCCAAGTGCATTTCCCCTTTCCCTCCCCTCCCTCCCTTCCTTTCTTCCTCCCATCCATCTATCCATTTAGCTAGCCAGCATGTTTTTTTTTTTTTTCCAAAGGGGGAGGTTGGCATTTATTAAAAGACAGGGCACATAATTTTTAGGTTAGTCTCAATTTGGCTGAAGAAAACGACTGGTCTGTTGCTATCAGTGTCCTGTATCAGCTCCTGGCTCTCATTTTTCTCCCTACTGCGTTAGAACGAAATAGAACTGAATTGAGGAAACCTTAGGGCTGCGGGTAACCAAACGACAGCCATCGTCACTGGCATCTGGTCTTGCTGTGCTCAAGGCCCCAGAGGAGAAAGATCTGCCCAGGGCCAGGAGGCACTACAGAATTCCCTACCTGCTGGCAGGCTCACATCTCTGTCGTCAAAAACAGAGGTGAAAGTGCCTTCCGGTCTTCCCCTTCAAAGCGGTTCTCCCTTCCCTTACAGGCATTTTTCATTCCCCAAGCCAGTCCCAGGGAAGGGCAAATGCTGAAATTATAAGGCAGCTTTCCTGGGAGAAGGAAGGAGAGGGGACCGGGAAGAAGAGAAGGAAGTTCTCTTGCCTTGGAGACCTGCAAAAATGAGGGGCTATTTGGGGGCACCTGTCCCTAGCTGTACCCATCCTTTGGGAGATGGCGGGGGAGGGAACCCTCCTCCCTTGCCAAATTATGCAATTAGCTGACTTTTTGTATGCTGTTTTTAAAAAGACACAAACTAAATATAGGCTTAAGTATTTTCCTATTTCTAGCTTTTAGCAAGAAACCCTCAAGTTTAGGAGACTTGGACGCAGCAATCAACCCCAATGAATTTTATAAAAATGTGATTTTTTTTCCCCTGAAATGTCTAGACCTTTCTGTATCAGAAAGGAGGAGTTATCACCAGCCTCCTCTGGATAGTCTAAGTCATTTCAAGGACACACTTAAAACAAGGTGGCGTATCTTCCCCTGTCCTCCTCACTACTCAGGCTCGGGAGAAAGGACGCCCTGCCTCCAAAGATGGCGTGGTCTTAGGGATTTGAAGAATCAGACCTTGACTTGGGTGAGGGCACCTGGACAAAGTGAGGTCACTTAGCTCTTGTTCGAGTTCCCAACCAGGGGGACGCCAGCCTGTCATCTGGCCTTTCAGGCTCTTGTTTATTTTCCTTATAATTGGGATAGCATTTGGCTTGTCACTGGGTATTTGGGATGCTCCAAGGGAGACAAAGTCAGAGACGCACAAATCATCACCTTAATAATTGGCATGATGTTTTAGGATCTCTGCATTTCTTCCTTTACATAATATTTCTAGGGAGAAAAGTCCATTCATAAACCTTTGAAAATTAATTTTAATGGGTCTCTTAACTGTCTCGAAGATTTGAGTATCTTTCTCTCAAGAAGGTCACTGTAGGAGGCTGATTAAAAACAGAACATAGTTCCGTTTCCTGTGTGTTATCAATTAATTAAACTTGTCAACACCATCCAGGAATAGCCTCAATTAAGAGTCTGTTACTAGAGAGGCCACTCATATGGAATTAGATCCGCTCGGGTCTGTGTCACGCTGCCGCATCACCTATTCTGGGGGTTTAAATACATAAGAATTCCAGCTTTGTGACTTTAAGTGCTTTTCAAACACCTGCAGTAAATTTATCAGCACTTTGGGCATTTTCCTAAATTCAGTAATTCAAGCTGGATCTGGCATAATCAAACCAAGTAGTTCTCAGTTTGTAGGTAAGGAACAGTATCAGGGCAGGCAAGGAAAACTTACTCTCCCCGGGTCACAGCAAATAACTGCGTTACATTTGAACTACCGATTTTGATCATGACGTTCCCATGCTTGGTGGCATTACGGTGAATTTCTCAACAACAAAATGTTCGCGGTAACTGAAAACATAATGCACCTGACATCAAGCTGCCTGGGGGGGAGGGAGGCATGGGTGTCACAGAATCAAGCAGTGGAATGTCACCAGCCCAAAGCACTGAAGGCCATGAAACTGAGCTGACCACCGTCCCCGGGGGGAGTCCCGGAGAATCTAGAGAGCCACTCGCTCTCACAGCCAAGGCGCGGGGCCACTGACAGAACTTCCTCCGGGCCAGGCAGCTGCAAGGCCACCGGGGCCCACAGGCGGCACGGGAGCCAAGGGCGGCCCACGCTGTCCTGTCCCATCTCCCGCCTGGAGAACCCGCTCACCTTTCGAGTTAACCTCCTCTTGATTTCTCTTTTCTCCTCTTGTTCCTCCTGTTCATTCCGAGCTGCAAGAAACATTGACCATGCTTTGGTTTTGGGAAACAGTGTCACACGCAGGTGTACCCTCTGAACCTCTGCAGGCTCCAGGCCAAGCCCCTCACGACTTGAACAAGGGGAGAGCGAGCTCCTGTCCCCCCCAACCCCACCGCGGCCACCCTCCTGCCTATGGGACGCTTTCTAAACTGCCTGCCTTGTTTCAAATTGATGGTGAGCTGGCTGACCTTACTGTGTTTTCCGTGTGTGTCACGGGTTTTGAAGTCTCCAGGCAGAAATGCCGGGCTGAGAAGTATGGCTCTAAGGCAGGGAGATAGGTCCTAACAGGATGAGGGTGCTGTTAGCAGGGACATGGGCCTCTGGAGGGAGGCGAGGCTCCCTTCTTTGGACAAGACTCAGGCCGGCTCAACTCTGCCTTGGGCCTCACAGTGACTGACGGGGGCTCATTGTGATGTGGCCTCATGTCTGGTGCTCCGTGGGGACAGAACAGAAGACCAGCCTGTGGGGGTGCCTGCCACTTGCTGCAGAAATGAAACCAGGCACGGCTGAGGCCGAACGCAGCACTGGGCACGTGGAGAGGGATTTCAAAACGCTCACCTTTCGCAAGCCCTGATTCCATTAATTCTTTGAATCTTCCAAGAAGTCCACAGAGCAGGTGTGAGGCCAGAGTGTGGGACACAATTGCCTGCATTTAGACTTTTAAGGAGTGTCTTAGGAGAGCAGACTTCGGAGTCTAAACGTTCTTGGCTTGATATGCGGGGTGACTTACTCACCAGATGTTTAAAGAGCCATAGGTTAGAGGGTCTGGGGAAGGGAGCAGAGGTGTGGAGGGCAGAGAATGCGGGCTTATTTTAAGCAAAGCGAGTGACCTTGGGTACGGCACTTTCCTTCCGGGCCTTGGAATGGAGGCGAGGGTCTAAGCCCAATATCGCCTAGCTTGAAGGTCACAGAAATCAAACCGTGTCCAAAGAAGGTCTCTGATTCTCACCCACTGAATTTAGAACGGCATCCGTGAAGGCAATCTCCTTCAGCTTGGTCTTCGCATCAAATCACTGCTGCTAAATTATGTTTCAGTAACTGAACTCAGGGCACACTTGCCATTCAGTTGGCTCATGACCGGCCAGGTCGGTAAAAGAGGGAAGCCCCTGTGCACGGAAGCGGGGTCCCACCCTGTTCCTCCTTGCGGGTCCTGACAGCGGCCACCACAATCAGAGGCAACTCACACTTCCGGCTGGAAGGGACAATGGCAGTTCAGAGCAGAGCTCAGGCCCTTGAGCGACACCCCCAGGGGCACAGCTTGCCTGCTGTGGCTGCCTGGGGGGGGGTGGGGTGCGTCTGAGGATCTTGTATGGGGGCACAGAAATGCTCACATCCTGCGGTGGGCAAAGGCCACCATCGGTCTCCACGGAAGCTTGCCCCACAGGGCCCTGGCCCCCCACATGAGAGCCCTTTCCTTTGGATTTAAAGATATCCCATCTCCCTCCCAGAACTCCTTTAAAAATGCAAGTTTCGAGAGGCACCTGGGTGGCTCAGTCAGTTAAGTGTCTGACTTCAGCTCAGGTCATGATCTCGCGGTTTATGGGTTCGAGCCCCGCATCGGGCTCTGTGCTGACCGCTCAGAGTCTGGAGCCTGCCTCGGATTCTGTGTCTCCCTCTCTCTCTCTCCGCCCCTCCCCTGCTCGCACTCTGTCTCTCTCTCTCAAAAATAAACATTAAAAAAATTTTTTTTAATAGGCAAATTTCTCTTGGATAAAAACCCATGAAACCAGTCAGCCATCAACATCTTAGTACGAACTCATCTATCAGAGAGAAACGGGAAGGCAGAAAGCAAGAAGAAGGGAGACCCCTGGCAAGCTGCATTTGCAGGTGGCTGGAGTACAGAAGGGGAGGTCTGGTCTGGAGAGTGAGTACCCAGGAGGCAGCTCAAGGGAACTTGGTTAAAATGTACAGGCTCACAGGAAAGTATGGCCACGAGGGGCCCAAGAGACCACCAAGTCTAACACTCCTATTCTGGAAATAAGGATGCGAAAGCCCAGGGGAGTTAAGTGGCTACTCCCACGCCACGCAGCTAGTTAGACAAACAGTCCAGCTCTTTTTTTTTTTTTTCTCACTAGAATAAGCAGCCTCTTCCCCGTCATGCTTTGCTTGGGGCCAGCCCCTCCTCCTCATTACTGGTTACTGGCCTCAAACTCCAATCCGGACCCTCTCCTCATCCTACAAGCCCCCTACGGGCCACAGAGGGCGGCATTCTGCGACAGAGCAGGGAGCCTTCCTCTCCTGTGTGTGTTTCTTAGGTCCCCCTGAGGGGCAGGGCCACGAGCCACCACCTATGGAATCTATACCTCTAGTTCAAAGCCATTTACAAACCGAGGGCCGTGAATTCTCAGGCTGAGGGTACCAAGACAAACCCATTAGGCCACTGGACAGAGAGGCTAAGAAAGGCCCGTGATGTCATCACCTGCTGCCACCATCAGAGTGCGCTCATTATGTGCTCAAATGTGCACAGTGTCTCATTGGCTGCGGGACAAAGCAGGTGCTGCCTCCAGGGGGCGGGCAGGGTGGGGCTGGAAGGTAGCTGCGGGCCCTCCAAGCTCTACCGCAGAGCCGCGACCTGTGTCTCCACAGCACCCTCAGAGATCGGGTTCCTCAAATGACTCAGAACCCAGAAAGCAAGGTTTAGAAGAATTTGTTTGAGGGTGTTTTCTTACACCACGAAAACATCTCTTGAGTAACCATCAGAACAAACTTGAAAGAAAGAAAGAAAGAAAGAAAGAAAGAAAGAAAGAAAGAAAGAAAAATAAAGAGAAAGAAAGAGAAAGAAAGAAAGAGAAAGAGAGAGAGAGAGAGAGAGAGAGAGAAAGAGAGAAAGAGAGAAAGAGAGAAAGAAAGAAAGAAAGAAAGAAAGAAAGAAAGAAAAAGAAAGAAAGAAAAAGAAAGAAAGAAAAAGAAAAACACATTTAGGAAAACCAAGTTCCAGAATACAGAGGAAAAAAATAAAAGTTCACACGAAGGAGAAGTTCATTTCTGAGAAGTTTTGAAAACTGAAATGATCAACCTGTTTGAATGCGGTCAGGCAGTTCTTTCATTTGGCTGTTTGAACAGGATGAGGAGGAGAGGGGCGGCTAGAACCAAAGGGGAACATGCGAACAATGTTTTCTGCTCTGGTCCCTGGATCTAAGCCTCTCAGGCTTACCAGACAAAAGTAACGGTCTCTAAGATCTGAAGGTCTTTCTAGATGGCAACAAAAAGCCAATGTGAGGCCCTGCCCGCAGTCTCCCAGGGATCTGGGCAAGCAAGTAGGAGCTGGTGCCTTCTGGAAGCCAGAGGTGAGCTGGGGATTTTAGACCTCCTCTTTCTAAACCCCCTGCCCTTGCTGAGAGAATTATTTTCTGAGACCTGAATAATCCCCCAGAGAGTGGTAGCTTCTTTTTTTTTTTTTTAATTTTTTATTTAAAAAAAATTTTAATGTTTTATTTATTTTTGAGACAGAGAGAGACAGAGCATGAGCAGGCGAGGGACAGAAAGAGAGGAAGACACAGAATCTGAAGCAGGCTCCAGGCTCCGAGCAGTCAGCACAGAGCCCGACGCGGGGCTCGAACTCACAAACTGGGAGATCATGACCTGAGCCGAAGTCGGATGCTTAACCGACTGAGCCACTCAGCCGCCCCAAGCGGTAGCTTCTTTGTTTGGGGGCAGGTTGGAGGCCACTGAACAGCAAGTAAATGGCACTGAGATTGGTTCCTCCAGAAAACACAGATCCGTGTTATGTGTGTGTATGTGTGTGGGTGAAGCAACAGAGGGGGAAGGACACACCCTTACCTGCCTTCCCACTTTAGGAATAAATGGACACCTGCTTTTCTTTGTCTCCAACAACGGAAAGGTTACAATGGATCAGGTGTCCGATTGGGACAGAAAGGGAGAGACAGCACACAGGCCAAACGACCCCCCCCCCCCAACCCTGGAAATCATCTGAAAAAGTTCTCTTTCATTTTATGGCATATTTAGCTTCAAAACCGTGAAGGGCATTCTTGGTTAGAAAACTACATATACACGAATTCCTAGAGACCTAGCGGGTATGTGAGGTGCGGGCAGCAATGAGGAATGCCAACCTTGAAAAGAACACCTGCTGAGAGCTGGGGAGGCAGCAAGGCCGGGAGCAGGGCGGGCAGGATGTCCACAGAGGCAGATATGGCAGGGACAGGTCCTCTGCAGGGGCTGCGGGCCACACGCCTGCCCCCACAGCAACTCAACAGCTCCCGGCAGCAAACCCTTCAAAACCCAGCGAGTCTCAAGGCCACAGTGGGGGGTGGGGGTGGGGGGGGGGGGGGGGGGTGGTGGGTAGAAAAGATCAAGCACATTTGAGTTTGGTCTAAGTGGAAATATCCAGCTGCTCAAACAGGCTTCACGTGGCTGGCGTGTGTGTGTGTGTGTGTGTGTGTGTGTGTGTGTGTGTGTGTGCACGTGCATGCATACACGCGCGTGCACATGCCATGACATTCCCAGGAAACTGTGCAATAGCACATTATTTCTCCTTTCTAGAAAGTAGAAGCGGATGTGTGCGTGGGGAGAAAGGGTCATGAGTGAAACTAAAAACAGTATTTGTTGCCTATCTTAGGTGCTGGTGGCAGCAGTAATAAAGATGGGGCAGATGTGGGCAGAGGGGGTTTGTTTTTTAATTGTTTAAGATCTCCCGCCAAATGCAGTCCCTGAGATGTTTGTGTGTTTTCGTTTTACGCTGGTGGGACGCCAAGTGGATTCCCTCGCTCTACTCAAGAATCCCTGTGTCCTGAACCGAACAAGGGGCTCGTTCATGGTCTCTGGCCACAGCCAGGGTGACGGGCGAGTTTCTCTTGGGTGAGAGCATTCGGCAGGCAGGCCGTGGGCCAGCTGTAGAAATCCCGAGAGGGGACAGGAAGCCTTCTCCCTGAGAAATGCCTGCCTAGACTTTGCATTTCATGTTCAAAGCGGGGCGGGGGGGGGGGGCGGGGAGCCAGCTGCAACGGAAGGTCATGGTTTCGAGCCCCCGCCTTCCAGCGGCTGTCTGCCTCCTTTTAGCCATCAGTATAGAAATGTGTGGGTTCTCAGCCCATTTAGGTTGGAAGGTGACCCTAACCCTGCTCGGAATCATTGAGTGGCTTTGCTTGCCCTCATCTCGCAGCTTCTCTGACTTTACAGCCCACGAAAGGGAAGGTGGCCCTTGCAGCCCGTGAGCTTTGGGTGGGCCTAGTGAACCCGAATCTGCCTTCTCTGTGGGGACGCTGCCTTGGGTGTTGTAACACGCGAGGAGGGTCAAGCATCAACCGGCAGAGCGGTTCGCAGTCATTCCCACGCGGGCACGAGGGACAAAGCTGGCGGCCCACGGATGAACGAATAACCGAAGCCACCGCAAGACATCAGCGACCGCCACGGGCTCAGTCACTTACGTTTTAGAATGTTCCTCTGCTCCAATTCCTCCGCGGTCGGCCTCTGGCTCAGCCGCCTACGGAAAAAATCCAGGAAAAGTTTTTGGACCATATCATATCCTCCTTGGGTCATTAATCTCTTCAGCCCTCGTAGATGCATGAGACAGAGTGAGCGGCCGGAGGTCCCGTTCCATCCTGTGCTCTGAAAGACCGGCTCTTACTACTACCTCATCCTCAGTTCCTCAATTTCAACCCCAGGAAAGGCACCGTGCGTCACGTCATGCCAGGCTGACCCTCCTCCTTCCTCCCGTCATCGGCCCCTGCCCCGCCCTGCTCCTCTGGGGCCTCTAGGCAAGTGGACTCTTCTCTTCACAGAGGTCCCTTTCTCTCCTGTGGCCTCTGCCTTTCTTCCCCAACCCCCCAGGCTAGAGCTTGCTTCTTGCCATGTTTGTGCAGATCCAGTTAGACCATAAAGAGGGTCATGGCCCCGGGGTGATGCAAGAGAGCATGTCTTGTCTGCAAAGAACAATAGACGGTCTTCTTGTCCCCACCCGTCACCACCAGGGCCGCCTTAGACATGGAATGACAAGCGAGCAGGAACAGAAATGACTCTCCTGTCGCCGGCACGGAACTGAGCCATAACAAGGGAACCATCACAGCAAGGGCATGAACTCTGCCACGATGCGGCAATGGAGGGCGGGGACAGACCATGGTGGCCCCACGAGGTGATAGAAGGCGCCAGAAAGTGGGAAGGGTGCCACATGGGAGAACTACAAGCTGGCACGGGCGTAAAAGATTCCAGGAATGAGTCACACAAACAGCGGGCCTCACCATCCACAGAGATGTTTGTGCGTTTTTGTTTTGAAGCTTTTGGAAGTTGGTTAACCAACCACCCGGCAAAGTTCAGCCTCCTGCTTCACCCATGGGATGAGGTGTGTGTGAGATGAGAAAACTGTAGAAGGAGTCCGAGGCTCCTCGGAGTCCTGCACTGTGACCTAAGGGGTGGAAAGGGGCGCTCTCCTGCTGCTTCTCCAAATATCGGCGACCAAGTGTCTCTAGTTGGCAAGGTGTTTACAACCACGGGATCTCCAGAGACACCCAGCGTGAAAATATAAAGTCCGTGGAGTTAGCGAGTGCAAATATCTCAAATGCAATGCTTGAGGTCACCTGTAATTCTCCTCATTGCCCTGGGCCAAGCAATGGATCCTGTGAAGCCCCAATGTCATCACCGTATATGCTATAGGTAGGGAATGGGCTTTGATACCAGAGAAAGGATTTCTGGTCAGCTGTCTGTAAAATCTACAGCACCCTGGAAACTGCTGGAAATTGTATTCCAAAGCATTTTTAAGTTTATAAGAACGTCTTCCCGTTCATTAGTCATTTTCTTTTCGAAATGCCCCATTAAGGCGCTATTTATTCCCACTGATAAGGACCAGCTGTATATATGGAAATCTGCAATATCGGAGGCTCTAAATTTGGACTCCGTAGTCTCGAAGCCTTTCCTAAAATAGCATTCTCAGACCTCCGGAGGAAACTATGTCATCGGTCTGGAATGCAGACCCCACTTGGCATGAGCTTCTTGGAAGCTCTGCCTTACCTTTCCCTTTCTCCTCCCCCAGAATCCTTGGCTCATCGGTAAGGGGTGTGCAGCCACCTTTATGGGACCACTTGCTAGAACCCAGGCTCTGAATGAAGCTAGGGCTTTGGGGTCAGTATGTTTCGAACAAGCCCCAGATTCAAGGTGGAGGTTGCATCCCAGGAGTCAGGCCAACGTTTTAGAAGCTCATGCCCAGAAGCGCCTGCAGAAAGTTCCGCCATTGGCTTATGCTGAGAAGCCCATCGATTTCTGTTGCTAGACCCATCGCCTGGTTCTGTGCTGGCTTTTTCGTTCTTGTGTTTCCTATGGGTCACATTTGGAGGGGACGAAACAATGAGTGAACTGCAACCAGAGCAAATTCTGTTAACGAGGCAGCCTTTAGTCAAAGATACATGCTCTCGAATGAGGCCCTGTATATATGTTTCATTTCCTTGAAAGGGTCTGAGAACATCGAGGCTAATCCTAGCCATAAAATGCAGCTAAGCCCTCCCGAAGGACATGTGCTATATAATTAGCTATCTTGGCTTTGAAAATGAGACTGGGGGGCGGGGGTGGAGGCCTGCGTGGCTCAGTCCGTTGAGCGTCCGACTCTTGACTGTGGCTCAGGTCGTGATCTCACGGTTCATGGGATCGAGCCGCCCCACAATGGGTTCCAGGCTGACACTGAGCACAGCCTGCTCGGGATTCTCTTCCCCTCACTCTCGGCCCCTCCCCTGCACACGCTCTCACTCTCTCAAAAATAAATAAGCTATAAAAAAAATGAGATTGGGGAGGAAAATGATCCTGTGGCTTTGTGAGGATAAGGCATAGAACAGCTCAGGAGGTCAAGGATCTGGGTTCTAGCCGTGGCTCGGCTCTGAACCGACTTGCTGTGGACAAGGTATTGGACTCCACTCCATTCTTTTCCCTGCAAAGAATAAATAGCAATTTAAGAGGCTAAGGCTGACTTAATGCCTATTATGTGCAGGAATGGTTCTTAGAAGCAGCTGCCATATTCTCAGCCCCATCCAAATGTAAATTCATTTATTCATTATTTATTGAGGGCCAGTTCTGTGCTAGGTTCTGTGTTAGGCACTGGATGAGTAAAGACAGATCAAGGCCTTGCCTCTGGGGGAAACAGTCATTAATCAAATAGTCACGGGAGTAAGTATGGAATGTGACTGTGGTGAGAGCTTCCAACAGGAGGCACCGGGGCAGGGCCTCTGGCATCTGACCCGATTGGGTCGGGAGAGGGGTCCCGGGGGGGAAGTGACATCGCGCCCTAATCTGAAGAACAGAGGAAGCCAGTTTGCCGGGGTGGAGAGCAAGGGGAAGAAGGAAGGCGGGCGAGGCCGTGTGGCCCAGGGAAGCTGTGTTCAGGGTTCTGATCTTTTCTCAAGGAGCCAACAGGAAGCCGCGAAGGGTTTACGTTTTAGATAAAGTGGGTCACATTTCAGCTTTACAACACATCTCCTTGGCTGTCCTATGGAGAAGGGGCTGGGGGTGGGGCGGCGGGGGGGAGCAAAAGGCAGTTGGGAAAGAGGCCCTGGGAGGCTAGTGGCCACCTGCTGGGGGAGGACGGTCACCCAGGCTGGGCTGTGGTGGCTGAGGCGCTCGCGCTTAGGAAGCCAAGTTGACAATCCACGGAGACGGAGCCTAGATGGACAGGGTGGGGAGAAGCAGGTGTGTGGGGGGGGGAGATCCGTCTGTCCATCTATCTTAGGTTTCGTGACGTAACACAACTGGGTGGACGGTAATGCCGTTTGCTGAGATGGGAACACTGGAAGGGAGGCGGGGCTTTGTGGAGGAGGACAGGAAGGGTGGAAGGCAGCCACGAGTTTGAGTTTGGATCTGCTGAGTCAGAATGCTTCTGTACCACCCAAGTGGCAAGGTCAAGTAGGCAGCGGCGTGCACTGAGCTCAGTGGGGAGGAGAGGTCTGGGCCACCGACAGAGACCCGTGGCTGGTCTGCACTACGGAGAATATTCGAAGCCAGGAGCATGACGCGGCATGGCCTGAGAAGGCGAGAGGCCGTGGGCCGGAACCTCACAGAATCCCACCATTTACGGTGCAGACCGAGCCAGATGAACCCGCCAGGGGTCAGAGAAGGGCAGTGCGTGAGGGCGGGAGAAGACGGAGGATGTCCCATCCCGGGAGCGAGGGGGGGGATGACGCGCGCGGCCAACAGAGGGAGGTGAGGCTGGAAAGGCTGGTGAGGCTAGAAAAGCACAGGGTGCAGGCCGTTAGCAAGCTCGCCTGGCGCTCTTTTAGGGAGCACAGGGGACAGAGGCCAGGCTGCAGCGGGTTGAGAACGGGGGGTGAGAAAACGGACGAGTATGGGCGACTCTTCCCCAAGCCTGGCTGGACAAGAGAGGGTGCAGGTGCAGGGGGCGCCGGTGAGGCTCACACCGTTTCCTGGAAAGACTCCAGATGAGGTGGTGCTGGTGAGAAGCTGCCTATGGAGGGAGGGAGAGGGTTCAGCTGGTAGTGTAGGAGCCCCGAGGAGGCAGGAGGGGTTGGGGTCCGGGGACAGAGAAGGAAGGCCTTACTTCTCACATGCGGGAGGGATGGCTCTTTACCGTGACAGAGCAGGACGGGGTGTGCTGTACGTAGGAGGGTGAGTTTGGTATCAGAATTCAGGAAGTTCCCAACGGATGGCTCTCACGTGCTGTGCAACACAAGTACGTTGATCAGCATAAACTATTCTCTATCCTTGACAGATCTGTCTTTGCACAGAGCCAAGTTCATAAACCAAAGGGACGATAAAGCTCCAGCTTCAGAATTCTCACGACCAGCATCTTAGGAAAGGACCCAGGGCAGTCCGGCATGGTCCATGTAAGGCAGCCACCTGCTTGGCTCCTTTCGAGATCTACCTTGTGCAGAAAGAGTGGTTACTAGAAAGCCAGACGGCAGAGCACAATTACTGTATGAATGAAGCGGTCAGTTTTATGAGTGATCCCAAGCTGCTGACGACTCCAGAATAAGGACAGAGGTGTGGGGCGCCTGAGTGGCTCAGTCAGTTAAGCCTCCGACTCTTGGTTTCAGCTCACAGTTCGTGAGATCGAGCCCCGCGTCAGGCTCCATCCAGTGCAGAGGCTGCTTGGGATTCTCTCTTTCTCCCTCTCTCTCTCTCTCTGTGTCCCTCCTCTACTCACACATTTGCTGTCTCTCAAAACAAAGAAGACGACCGAGGTGCTTTCTGAATGCGCTGTATCTTACCTCTGATTCGATGGTACAATTTAACTATATTTGATTTAAACTCCCATTAACACTTGGGATGAGCACGGGGTGCTGTATGGAAACCAATTTGACAATAAATGTCATATTAAAAAAAAAATAAACACATTAACTTTAAAAAGTCGTTCCTGACTAGGTATTCAGACACGGCCATTTATATGCTAGACGGTAAGAGAAACATTCTTGGGAGTTAAACTTTTATATAAAGTGAACTATCCAAAAGTAGAAGTTTAAAATGTGTGCGCAAGTGACCTGTTTAAATCGCTTTGCTGTTACATGTATGGCCCTGGTTTACAAGACAGCTCTGACCTGCAAAATTGTTTGCACTCCTCAGATGATTTCTTCTTTACCACGGTCCACAGCGAAACGATCTGCATTGGCCGCAAACTGAAAAGTCACGGAGTTCCTGTTTAAATGCCACACGCCATCAATGGCCACATGCCAGCCCCCTATCTAAGCCTTCTATTTAAGAATGGATTTTGGGGGCGCCTGGGTGGCACAGTCGGTTAAGCGTCCGACTTCAGCCAGGTCACGATCTCGCGGTCCGTGAGTTCGAGCCCCGCGTCAGGCTCTGGGCTGATGGCTCGGAGCCTGGAGCCTGTTTCCGATTCTGTGTCTCCCTCTCTCTCTGCCCCTCCCCTGTTCATGCTCTGTCTCTCTCTGTCCCAAAAATAAATAAAAAACGTTGAAAAAAAAAAAAAAAAAGAATGGATTTTGTGTATTATCAGTGCGAGAGACTCTATGCTGGTGACCACAAGAAACAACCAAATGAACAAAGGCTCTTCTTTCTGCGTGAAAAGACTGTGAAAAACAAGCCCGAAGCTCATGGCAACGTGGGATTTGCCTCGGAATAAGGGGACGCTAGAGAATGAAGTGTCCAGACGCTTTAAATGTATGCAGAGCAGGGGAGGCTGTCTCCCCAGAGAAGTGACGAAACCCCGGTAGGTTGGGCTGCTCTGGCTCTCGATGGGGACAGGGATTTGTTCTGCCGCATGGAGCTAGTGAGCCAGCTGCTGGCATCAGAACGGCAAGGTCAAGGCTCTCATTACCATTTGCAACTGCTTATTGTTTGGATGGCTCTGATTTTTTTTTTTAATTTTTAATGTTTATTTTTGACACGGGGGAGAGGGAGAGGGAGAGGAAGAGGGAGAGGGACAGGGAGAGGGAGAGGGACAGGGAGTGAGAGTGAGAGTGAGAGAGTGAGAGAGTGAGAGAGTGAGAGAGAGACAAAATCCGAAGCAGGCTCCAAGCTCTGAGCCATCAGCACAGAGCCCAATGTGGGGCTTGAACTCACGGACTGCGAGATCGTGACCTGGTGACCTGAGCTGAAGTTGATCTGACCGAGCCACCCAGGTGCCCCGAGGGCCTTGTTTTTTTTAAAGTTGGCATCTCTGATGCTCTATCTGCATTTCGGGGGGGAAAAAGAAAAGCAGAAACTTTGGTCTTTGGCATCTCAGGCCCAGGGGGAGGGAATTGCCCTTCCGAACAGAGGGGAAGAGAAAATGATCGGGAAGGACTTGGGTTTCCCAACTGGTGCCCCAGATGGGAAATGGAGCCAGTGGAGACAGACAGGCATGATGGGGCCAGGGAAGGGGGAGAAGCACTGAAGTATGGCCCCTCCTTTGGAATCTTTCCAGAGAACATGTCCGTTCCCTGTGGGCTGGGCGTCTGTCTGGCCTTGGTCACTGCTACACCCCCAGTTCTTAGGAGACCACGGCCAACATAATAGGTGCTCATTTAGTACTTACTTAGCCGCACACGCTCATTGGATGATCCCATCAACACTCAAGACTTCACTTGGCATCTACATGCTGATGACTCTGCCGTCTATACCTCCAGTAGTAGTTTTGAGTTCCAGATGGCCTTTCTAATTTATACTCCTATAGGTGGTCAAACTCAGGAGGTCCAAAACGAATTAATCCATCTTTCCCTTCTGTCCTCATGGTTTTGTGTCCCCTCCCCCCCACCCCATCCCGGTGAAGTGCCCCGGCCAGGAAACTAGGAATTGTCTTCGCTCGGCTTCACCCTCAACAGCCAGTCCACCACCAGGTCCAAATGGTCCCCCGTCCCAGCCCACCACAGCCACCTCAAGGAAGTAGGCCACCAGCACCTCTCCTGGTTGCTATGGCCCATCCAACTTGGGTCCTCTTTCCCCGGGGAAACACGGTCACCCCACTCCCTGCTTGAGAACTACACATGCCCGCCCAGTGCCTGCAGTGGGGAGTCAAAACACCAGGTCCTATGAGAATCTTCCTGATCTGGCCACTTGCCAAGAACCCCGCGACCCCATCCTTCGGACAGAACTGTGTTTTCCTGGTTTCCTCTCGATATGCATGCCCTTCCTTATAGCTAAGCATTTCTCTTTGGCTAACTGATGCTAATCCCCAAGATCACAGCTTCAATCTTACACTTCACTTACTCTGGTCACTACTACCCTTTCGGTGAAGGCGCCTCGACAGGGTGTGACAACAGTCCTGGATCTCCCTCGTGCTGGTGCTTGGCCCCAGGGCTTGAGCTCTGCGAGGCTGGGCCGCCCTGCACCCTCACCACCCGGGGCCGCTGCATAGGGCCCCACACTTGGGCTCTAATGCCCTTCTGCCATTTTGAAATTTTCAGCAATTAAAAAAAAAAATACTTATTTTGAGAGACAGTGTGAGCAGGGGAGGGGCAGAGAGAGAGGGAGAGAAAGAATTCCAAGCAGGCTCTGCACTGTCAGCTCAGATCCCGACGCCGGGCTCGATCCCATAAACCGTGAGATCATGACCTGAGCCGAAATCAAGAGTCAGACGTGTAACCGACTGAGCCACCCAGGCGCCCCTGACATTTTCAGTAATTTTTGAATGAGGAGCCCTTCCTTGGCTCACCATGGCATGCACAATGCCGACACTGAGTCTGGTGACTGGATATACTCTACACTTGGGAAATCAGTAAGTGAATGCTGCCCCATGACTGTCTCTTGTCTGTAGCCTTTCCCTCTCTTCTAGTTCTTTCCCGAGGCCCAGCACGTGTGTTTTCCATTAGAAACAACACAGATTCCCCTCCTGGCACCCTGCTCCTCCCCCAGGGAGTCTCCATCTCCAGCCCGCTCTGGGCTTCCAGACCTTTCCAAAGAGTGGTCCAAGCGTGAGGGGACACTAAGTCATCACCATCAGTCCACACCATTCTATCGCCCTGGTTCTCCACCCGGACGGTTTTGCCTCCGGGGTACTTCCGGCCACATCTGCGGCCACTCGGGTTGTCACGACCGGGGAGGCCCATGTTGGCATCTAGCTCGGGGTCTTACCGTGCACACGCCTACCCCTCACAACGCAAAACCAGCCGGGCCGAGCGACGACGGCGACGAGGTTCAGAAACCCTGCTCTCCCGAATCAGGAAAGAGCTCTTGTCCAGGTCACTGAGGATGGATCTCCCAGATCCAGTGGCCTTTACGGAGCCCTCATTTGACCGGACCTTTCTCTACCACGCGGCACCTCTAGTGAACGGCTACTTCTCGAAGCTCTTTCTCTGCTGGGTTTTCAAGGGCTCTCACTACTTCTCTGTCCACAACCCTAGCTCCTGCGCCTCAGCAGGTTTCACGCGTGGGGAGAGCCCCAGAAGTGGCCTCTCCTGGGGGTGGCTTCAGAAACACCACCGTGCGTGCCAGTGACGAGCGTGGGTCTGTCACCTAACAGGCGGGGGGACCTCGGAGGAGCCGGACTTCTCTCCACGCCTCAGCCTTTCGTGCCTGCGTGGCCTCCTCGGAGCCTCCCAGCAGATCTAACGGCTCCCCCTGCTGGGCTCCCCCCGTCCGGATCCTGGCCTCACCCCTATCCACCCACTGACGCAACCACCTTTTCAAGTACACGGGGAATCCTTCGCGGGCACAAATGATGTCTTATTTATCTCTGTGTTTCTAGACTTAGTGCAGCTCCTGGCACACAGGAGGGGCTCCACAGATCTTGGGTGATTCAATTAATGAATAATAATCCGTCCCGGGAGTTGTGCGTCGTACGTTGAGGTGCCCCTACCACTGAAGAGGTTCCTCTGGGCAAAGTGAACAGCAATTCCGCTTTTATGCCTTAGAACTACGCCCTGCTACCCCTTCTGTCGATCACTGCTCCATGCACCCAACTCCTTCCAGGAATTTCAGTCAATGATTTTCAATTTTCTTCTTCTTCCTCACTCCCCTCAAGCTACTCACAGGTAGCCTGCCTACAGCACGGGAAAGAGCCCAGAGAGGAGAAAATGGACTGGGGTCCAGAGCCTGCCTCCTGGCCTGCCTCCAACGTTAACCAGAAGGGCACGTCGTGTCGCAGTACCTCTGCGCCGAGTTTCGCTGTCTGACAAGTGGCCATAACCACAAGCCAGCCTGCTGGCCACCCAGGGGGCCGAGAGGCCCGGGTGAGAATGGGAGGCAAACGTCCCTTTTAAAAGTAACTATAAACCATAACATTTTGTTTTTGGTAACTTGAGAAACGTCTCTGACCTCAAGCAGATACACAGGTCTCTCTCAAGAAAGACGGGCGGGCACCTGGGTAGCTCAGTCGGTTCAGCGTCCAACTCTTGATTTTGACTCAGGTCATGATCTCACGGTTTGTGAGTCTGAGTCCTGCACTGGGCTCTGTGCTGACGGTGTGGAAACTGCTTGGAATTCTACTGCCCCCCTCTCAGCCCTCCACTCCCCTGCTGCTCGGTTTCTCTCTCTCTCTCTCTCTCTAAATAAACTCTCAGAAAAAAAGAAAAAAAAGAAAGAAAAAATGTTTTTGGCTTTACCCCCCTGGAGGCTGTGGTCCCAGTGTGAGGCCCCACGGCTAAGCTCAGGTATTGTGAGTTGCAAACCAGAGAAAACACTGAAATAATGCTGATTGTGTGGAGTTGAATTCAGGTTGGAAAAGACAAGGGCTTTTGCTACACATCAAACCCGTTTGATAAGAAAGAGTTACAAAAACTGACGGCCTAGGGACACCTAGCTGGCTCAGTCAGTAGAGCATGAGACTCTCGATCTCGGGGTTGTGAGTTTGAGCCCCATGGTGGGTACAGAGGTTACTGAAAAAAATAAAAATCTTCAAAAACAAACAAAGACCCAAGAGCCTCCACAGCGAATGCTTTCAGTATTAATTGGCATGTTCAGGCATAAACCCAACGTTAGCAATCAGGAAGACTTCACTTTTGAAAGGGTGTCTGAGTTGTTTACAAGAGAAATTAAGACCGTTAATGGAGTCAACCAGAGACTATGGTCATTTCAACATGGCCTTCTCTACGGGAAGAGTCAATCAAAACAAATCCTGAGACAATATGATATCAAAAGATAAGGAATGTGGAAATGAAAACAAGTCCGTGGTTCCACCACGTTGAAGTGACTAAGGTGATCCGGTCACCTTTAGCTTCATCTTATCTGTCCATCATCTATCCATCCATCTGTCATGCATCAGTGAGTCGATCTGACTGTCCATCCGTTACGTAGCAGACATTGATCTAGGCCTTCCATTAGCTAGCCTGAGAAGCAGTCTACCGCTTTCCTTGGTCCTTATGGAAGGTACAGCAGTAATCTACGTGAACCACACTGAAAACCAGGCTCATCTCATTAGTCACCGCTGGTTGTTTGACAGAAATGGCCAGCAGCTCTGTGTTGAGGATTCTGATGCCTGCCCGCATCTTCATTATTAGTCCTGCTGTATATAAATCTTCCCCAGGTTATCGTAATTCGTGAACCATACGTTTCCTGGTGGAAAGATGGATGGAGAGCTTCCTGTTTAAGACACTGAGGAAAACCAGTGGAGAAGGAGACACCTGCTTTGTCACACATATCCACTCTGGTGGATCAAGAGAATGTGAGATAATAGTACCTTTATTAGATAATCATCGTGCCATTTCTCTTTAAAGGTAGAGGCTCAACATGGGTACGGTGCTCCAACCAAGAGGAATAAGCCAAGAAAAACAATCAGATGACATACATACAATAGTCCCATGTCATACAAACATATAATCTCCCATCTTTACAAATTATCCCAACGGTTTCTGGGAGTCCCCACTTAGTTTTTTTTTTTTTTTTTTTTTTTTTTAAGGTTTAGTTTTGAGAGAGAGAGACAGAGCATGAGCCAGGAAGGGGCAGAGAGAGAGGGAGACACAGAATCTGAAGCAGGCTCTAGGCTCTGAGCTGTCAGCACAAATCCCGATGCAGGGCTCGAGCTCAGGAACCATGAGATCATGACCTGAGCTGAAGTTGGACGTTTAAACAACTGTGCCACCCAGGTGAACCCTGTTTTTGTTTTTTTATTATTAATCCAGGTTTCTGGTTTCTTTAAAAAATTTTTTTTTAAAGTTTATTTTGCGAGAGAGAGAGAGAGAGAGAAAGTATGCAAGCAGGGGAGGAGCAGAGTGAGAGAGAGAGAGAGAGACAGAGAATCCCAAGCAGGCTCCAACTGCCTGCACAGAGCCCAATGTGGGGCTCCAACTCACAAACTACAAGATCATGACCTGAGCCGAAACCAAGAGTCAGACACTTAACCAACTCAGCCACCCAGGTACCACCCCCGCGCTTAGTTTTTAACATGTCCTGCCATTATCAGATAGCATTGGCCACTTTCACGCCTTAACCCCTTCACCGATGGCTTTTGCCTTCACTGCTGGAAAAGCCACCTGGCAATACCTGGTCACTTTACCGCCAGTGGCTGCCTCCCCAGCGTGCGGGCACGGATGTTCATGCCAATGGAGCTGATCTCATGCAAGAAAGCTGACCTCTGGTGGACTCAGGACACGTCCACCAAACTTGTCCACAACCGTCCGAGTCTCCGCAAAGACCTGATTTAGGCTCAAGCAGGAACTTCAAGTATACATGGGCGTCTACAGAGTCTTTTCTGAACTTGAGCCTTCCCCAGGCATCTCTAGACTTACTGTTCTTAATCCTTTAAAGAATATTGCTTTTGATGGACACAGATCTCTGGGGCAAGGACGACGGGTGGTTCCAATGAAAAGAGGAAGCTCTGGGTGTCACTGTTGAGTGACAGTCACGGACGGTATCATGGGTAGGGTGACGTACACAGCCCAGACCATAGGAGAATGGCCTAAAAGTATACATCTAATTTATTCACCTACTCATTCATCCATTCATTCAAAAAATGTTTTGGTCCCAAATTTCCCCAATGCCTCTGCTTTGCTGGGTCTCAATAAACAGCAGGCGGGATCCCTGATTTACTTTCCGAAGGAAGGCAAGGGATGAAAAGTTGGACGTAGGCCCTGCACGGTCTCTTCCCACCTGGACTCCTTCTAGGAGCTGCAGACTATGTACAGCTCCTGACTTTTTCACATTCACCCCCAACGGGCCAATCTCTCAGGGCCATTAGTGCTCAACAAGGAGAGGTCCGAGGGGACGCAAGGCCCCGGCCTCCTTTGGAGACTAACTCTCTTCGCCCAGCGTGGCTGGAGGCCAGTTTCTTCCCACGGCCTCCCACAAGCTTTTATTTCTAGAGAAAATAACAACTCGGGCTCAGCTGAGATCCCAGGCTGTTTAGAAACCCAGAGATGAGGACACAAAAACCCCAAAGAGTCTCAGATGCCGGGTGGAGGGGGTTTTGGTGAGAGGGGGACAGAGGATGTGAACTGGGCTCTGTGCTGACAGCAGAGAGCCTGATGCGGGGCTCAAACCCGCAGACCATGAGATGATGACCGGAGCTAAAGTTGGAAGCTCAACCTGCTGAGCCACCCAGGTGCCCCTTTCACTCCTTAATTTTAAATGTAAAACTGGCTTTTTTCAATGTTTATTTGGAGAGAGAGTGAGCTAACTTGGGGGAGGGGCAGAGAAAGAGGGAGAGAGAGAATCCCAAGCAGGCTCCGTGCTGTCAACACAGAGCCCAACATGGGGCTAGAGCTCACCAACCATGAGATCATGACCTGATCCGAAATCAAGAGTTGGGACAGTCAACCGACTGAACCACCCAGGTGCCCCAAATGTAAAGCTTCATTTTTAAGCCAATATACCCTGCAGCCCAAAGGGGTGTTATCAAATGTATGTTTTTTTTTTTTTTGAGAAACAGCGTGAGCAGGGGAGGGGCAGAGAGAGAGAGAGGGAGACAGAATCCGAAGCAGGCTCCAGGCTCTGAGCTGTCAGTACAGAGCCCAACGTGGGGCTCGAACCCATGAACCATGAGATCGTGACCTGAGCCGGAGTCAGACGCTTAACTGACTGAGCCATCCAGGTGCCTCTCAAATGTAGTTATTCTCATGAAACTGTAAGTGCTTTCCTGTGGCATGATCATCTTTCATAAGACGTATCTTTCTGTATATGTGATGTAACAGACCAGATCCCTTCCTCCTCAATCCCCACCCCCCCCCCCCCTTTTCTTTCTGGCAGCATGGATTTTAGGAATGTCTAAACAATCTGGACTTGCATTTTTGCATTCTTTGGCAACCTTTTTGTTAATTCTAAAAGGATCAGGAAAGATGAATGGGAAGGGTTGACCTGTCCGGGAAAGGATCTATTTAATGGGAACGGGAAAACGGACTGATAGGGACACTTCGAATACATTTTACCTTGATTATACAGGAAACAGAAATGATTTCTCCCTACTTTCTTTTGGCCTAATCTACCCAATGCTCTGGGAGACCCCCTGTGAGAAGAGGCTGTCTCTCCTTAAATGTATTCCCCAAAAGGCGACCGGGAACTTAGAGCACGTAGCTACCAAAGGACTCTTAGTTCCCAGCGTGGTGAATGAGGGCCCACGTTCTTGTCCCTCCCTCTGGTTTTCTGCTTGACGTCCTCAGGTTCTGGTCGCATGAGGTACACGGCCCACACAGCCCCTCACTCTCCCACGTGTGCACTTTGACAGTGGCCCCCCGGGCACGGGCAGGCAGCGTCTCAGGGCTGCAAGGCCCAGTACGAGCCCAGAGAAAACTGGGCAGATTCCATGAGCGGCCCTGGGTCGTGACGGTCACGTCCTTCCCAGGACCACCAGCAAAACCAGCTCCCGAGGTGTCAGAGGGCCCCCTCCGTCCTGAAGGAAATGGCTCACTGTGGAACATTCCCTCGGTCAGGAGCGGTCTCCTCCTCCGGGAGAGCACCCCGACCAACACGTCTCTCACCGGGGAACACCGTGAGGCTGAGCCTTGCCTGAAAGCAGGATCCCACCCACGGGGGGACACTCGGCCTCTCAGAGCCCCGGAAGGCCTCCTTCTCAGCCTTCACGGGTGGTGGGGGGAGGGATGGGGGACCATCAACCACAGCAGAGCACTGGGTCCTTCTCAGCACCCCACGTCCCCAGTCAGAACACGGGCTCTCCCGACATGGGCACACGTGGCGGCGGGGGGGGGGGTGCGTGTGTTAAGTACATGTTTTCGTCACACAGTAAGTGTCCTACAGAGGTTCTGTCGGGCTCTGGTCACCTCAATCTTATTTTTTAAATTCTTCAAAAGTTTATTTGAGAGCGAGAGAAAGCGCGCCCACGGGCCAGTGGGGGAGGGGCGGAGGGAGAGAGAGGGAGGGAGAGAATCCCAAGCAGGCTCAGCGCAGAGCCTGACGCAGGGCTTGAACTCACCAACCGTGAGATCACGACTTGAGCCGAAACCGAGAGTCGGATGCTTAACCAGCCGAGCCACCCAGGCGCCCCCGGTCGCCTCAGTTTTACACACATCCCGCGTGTCTGTGGTTCCGAGACTTGCTGGAACCTCCGTCGCAACCTGTCTTCCCGTCTGTGCGAGGCTGGGTCTAGGTGTCCCCTGGATCTCCCGTCCCGAGGTTGGCGCTCAAGGAACCAGGTGCCAGTACTGGACGTCTCCTCCTCGTGTCCCTCCTCCTGGCACGTTCGTACCTCTTCCTGGGGCCGGAATCCAGCTCCCGCAACAAAAACAAGACGACCCTCCTATCACTCCTGCTGAAACACCCTTCCCAGCTGGGCCTGCTGGGCATGGCGTGTGGCCCCTCCTTTCTTGAGGACAACACACATCTTCTGCTACACCGATTCCCTCTCTCATCTGTCTGTACAGCCCACCCCTCCTCTGCTGGCCAAGGGCTCGGCCGTGCCGCTTCTGATGGCACCCGGTTGCCCTGGAAGCAGCTTTTCTAGTCGCTCAGGTAATAAAGCGAATTTAAAAACAATGCACTACATCCCTAGTATAATCTGTGAAGCAATACGGGGCTTCAGATTTGGGCTAAGTAAGCAAAAGCAAATGGAACCATTCTGATTATAGAAACTAGTACAGGGAACAGAACCCTCTCTGCGTGAAGATAAAGTTTCTCCCCGTAACGGGGAGATTTTAAGCTGATGCGCTTCGTAAATGTCAATCTGCAGGAGGCAAGGCCACCTTCTCCAAATGTCCTCCGTCTAGATCCTTTAATGTGTCATTTCTTTCTTCTTCGGAGGGCCAGGCAGTAAATACTTCAAGGTTGGTGGGCCATGTGATCTCTGTCACTACCACTCTACTCTGTCACTATACCAGGGAAAAGCCATTGAGTTCCATCCAAGTGGGATGTCCTAACAGGCCAGATGTGGCCCTCACGCTCTAGCTCGTGGCCCCTGCCACAGGGTGTCACCCGCTCCTGAAAACCGTGCCCAGTGCAGTGGAACCCCAAGACGTGTCACAGCACACACAACACGAATGGTTTTGGTTCCTCAATGCAAAATGGAAGGGTTCTTCTCTAGTCACGTGCTGTGTGGTTCTTACTCACGTAAGAAGAAGCAATATGCCGGGTCCCCAACACACGAGACCGCGAACCTGAACACAACAATGCTCTCCTCCTCGTCACGGCCATCACAGATCAAATATCTGGCAGACGTCCTGTCTCCCAGGCATCACCTTCCCTGCAGTGTTTTTTTTTTATGCCAACTGTCCCCATGCTATGCTCTTATCCTCCTCCCTCGGGGCTTCCGGGCTCCTGTCCCTTTCTCATGTGTTGGCCCACACGGGGGTTCAGTCTCGATGGCTCCACAGTTGGAGGAGAGCGGTGGCCGTGCGGCTGAGCTGTGAGCTCCCCCACTTACGGCACCCTTCCCTCAATAAGAGTTTTTGCCCCACCTTCCTTGGCCTTATGAAGATGATTTCTTCCTTCTCACGGGGTCCCTGACCTTAGGGCTCTGTTATCAACTCAACGGGAGGACAACTGTGATGTACATAAGGGAGATCAGAATGTCCTCTTGGATCCAGCCCATTGCCAGACCAAACGGGCCGTTTGAAATCTTTTATGGGAGCGATGAATGTTTAAGAAAATGACCGACACAGTTTTATACATACCTCAGCATTCTATTACGAATAAATCATGAACCAGAGACCAGGTGACACACGGTGCAAACTTGTGACTGTTTGTTTTTTTTTGCTGCTAATTTCTCAAGGAGCCTGAACTGGAGACTGCACATAGGCTTTCAAAAAGAAAAGAAAAACAACGGGCTTATTTCCTTTGTGTCTGGACGAAGCCACGTGGAGTTATGGTTCCTTCACGGAAAACGCCTGAGCATGTCCTTGTTGCCCTGCTCGTTGACAGTGGGGTGAGAATCAGATCTCATGGGCTGTGAAATCCCAAAGGACTCTGCTCGTCAAGGACGGTGAGGAAAGAGGGCACCGTGACAGAGAACTGAGATACGGGTGTGTGGGGGGGCCCCGGGTGGGGAGGGGAGGGGCTCCAGGGATGTGCTGGACCCACACGGCAGGCTCCAGGCAGAAGCCATCCACTTAGCTCCCACGAGTACAAAGGGGGTGCCAGGTCACACAAGGAGGGTGTCCCTGCATGGGACATGGGCTGGGCTTCTTGGGATGGACATACAGATGGCAGATGGCCTGGTTCGGTCAGATTCAGGAGGGCAGCCCTGGTACAGGGTCATCAGTAACTCACGGGGAGACGCAATCGACTACCCTCAGCATCTTTTTATTTTTTAATATTTTATTTATTTATTTTGAGAGAGAGACGGAGTGAGCAAGCACGAGGGGGGCAGGGGCAGAGAGAGGAGGAGGGAGAGAGAATCCCAAGCAGGCTCCGTGTTGTCCGCGCAGAGCCCGACGTGGAGCTCGACCTCATGAACCGTGAGGTGACGACCCCAGCGGAGACCGAGAGTTGGACGCTCAACCGACTGAGCCACCCAGGCGCTCCTACCTTAGCGTCTTTTAAGAAGAGCTTGGTGCGGGCGCCTGGGTGACTCAGTTAGTTGAGCGTCCGACTTCAGCTCAGGTCATGATCTCGCAGTTCGTGGGTTCGAGCCCCACGTCGGGCTCTGTGCTGACGGCTCAGAGCCTGCTTCACATTCTGTGTCTCTCTCTCTCTGCCCCTCCCCTGCTTGTGCTCTCTGTCTCTTAAAAATAAATAAACTTTAAAAAGTATTAAAAAAAAAAAAAGAAGAGCTTGGTAAGTTACAGTATAAAGATGAACAACACAAGGAAAATCTTAGAAGCCAAAAGGAGGGCTGGATTTAAGGTAGCGAAAACTCTTTTCAACAGACGGATTACCTGTGAGCGTGCACTATTCATCTGCCTGCCTACTTTTTTTTCCAAAGGAACTAACAAGGCTTCCCGTTTTGAAGAACTATTGTTTTCACGATTCAACGGGCAAAGAACATAAAATTTTCATGATCACACTTCCTAAAATAGAAGCGCATTCACTTATATTTCAAAGGAATTGCCTTCAGAATCAGAGGGAAAAGCGATTCTCCAGGGTTTGTATCTTTGGATGATTTTTCCCGTTTCTATTCTATTTAGTGAGAGCATCTATGCAGATTTCGAGGCTATTACAAAAATCTTTGCGTTGTAACCAAGAGTCAAATGAATGTAATGAAAATAAATAAAATGAATTACTCTCATTAGCATTTTGCACGCGATCCGCGGTATTTCACCAGTAAGCAAAGATGTGCGGGCAGACGTGAAAAAGAACTGTACTGCACATTTCTCAAGTGTAATCCAACTCTGCAATTTAAGTATTCAGGACCGTGTGCAAGCTCTACACGGGAGCTGCAGAAAAATCACCTGTAATGCAACCCGAAGCCGATTTTGGCGGGCGAGGCAGAAGGCACCTTACGTACCCTGGAAATTATCCCGGAGACCGGAAATGCCAACTTCACCATCAAAACAAGGAACAAAGAAATCATCAGAATACATGATTAGAGCTTCATTCATCCGAATGACAGCGAGAGTAGGCAAACTCCAAACTAAGGCACCGGGTAAAGGATCCTCCAAAGTACCTACTCAGTCTTCAAAATTATTGAGACTTTCCGAGCTATGATTCAACTTTATAGTTGAATCCCCATCTGCTAAGATGGGGAATCATCTCTTGCTTGGGCCTTTGGCTGAAATGTTCTATGAGCTAATAAGCACGATCCAGGGGGGCACGGTGCCCATGGAAGAACCCACCTCTGTGAGAATTCAAGAATCCCTTTCTTCACGGGCCTTTTGATGACTGAAAATGCTCCTCAAAGATTTAATTCAAAACCTCTGCTGTAAGTAATCTGTTTTTCTTTCAGACATGAATTGAGAAAAATAACTAAGAATATGACTTGTGAAGCTCTTAATCAAATAACTGGCCTGTTTCTTCCGGAGAGACGTGAATATATTTCTCCCTTTTTTGAGGGATATTAATTTTCTAAGTTAAAAAAAATTTTTTTGGAATGTTTATTTATTTTTGAGAGAGAGAGAAAAAGAAAGAGAGACAGAGTGTGAGCAGGGGAGGGGTAGAGAGAGAGGAAGACACAGAATCTGAAGTAGGCTCCAGGCTCCGAGCTGTCAGCACAGAGCCCGACGTGGGGCTCGAACCCACGGACGGCGAGATCATGACCTGAGCCGAAGTCGGACGCTTAACTGACTGAGCCACCCAGGTGCCCCAATTTTGTAAGTTTTTATTTACAAAGTTAACACACAGTGTGATAGTAATTTCAGGTATATTAATTCTTCTCGAGATACAGGCACAAAGCCCATCGCGGAAGAAAAAAAAAAAGAAAATCTGAATAAGCCATTCTGAAAGCACCAGACCACATTTTGAGGTAGAATTCCAAGCAACAAAATTATCTTTCAACCAAAGATCGAAAGATACTTTGAATGCTTCTCAAGATAACTGAACTCAGTGTATTTATTGCCTCCTGGCAAGTTCACAAATGGCTCCGAGAGTCCTTTCCTGGATCACAGTGTGATAGAAATGACATGTCCTTATCTGTTTTAGTTTATAAGGGGACCAAAAGATTGCGGCGAGAAAAAGACTGTATCGCAGGAAAAGTGCTATGACAACTCGAGTTGAAGATGTTCCCATTAATGTGCTGGTTTCAGAGAAAATGACTCTGAATCAAAGGTTTGGATTATTCAATATTTAAATGATCCCCCCCCCACCCCGCCGACCCCCGCCATTCGTTTGGGAATAAAGGAAAAACATGGGAAGATAAATAGTCTAAGAGATTCATGCCAATAAAACCACGTGCTCCAGAAGAAGCCACACGTTCCCCACAGAACTTGCCACTTTGATCTTTTCCCAGAGTAAACCCGAAAACGAGTATGCCTTGACTAGCTCGTCTTAATCCTTTGAGAGGGATGGTTATCCAGCTACGTTTTTTAATGACGCTCAGCCCAGTGTTGTGCACACAGTGGGTGCTTAACTAATAGTTTACTATAGAATTAATTTGTTGAAGCCGAGGGTCCGTGGTCTCCCTTAGGAACTTGTGGCCCTGGGAAGTTCACCTTACACCCTCCATTTGTACTTAAGCTAGTTTTTGCTTTGTTTTTCTTCTTTAGATGCAGGCAGTGTTTATTTGGGGGGGGGGGTCTCTTTTTTCTCTAAGTGAGATGATTTTCAATGCTATGAGTTGCTTTACTCAACTGGACCTCAGGAGCAATTCATCCACTGACGCCGTTCGCGAGCACGCAGAGACACTGGCCCCAACACACACTCTCCAAGACTCTTCTCGTGGTCTGCTCCCCTCGGAGATACTGTGCTCTCTGCCTTCTAACCGCCAACTGGCTGCCTTCTATACTTCGGCCAACAGTGGAAAGGCCTTTATTTATGTTTCATTTGGGACAGATGGAAATTGGGTATACTTAAAATGTGAAATGATTTTCTCAAATTAACACATCCATCACCTCGTGTCATAAGGTGCCTTTTTCTTTCTTTTTTTGATGTGTGGTGAGGACACGTCAGATCTACTCTCTTGGGAAATTACAGTATATGATGTGTTACCTGCCATTTGTTTTAAATGTTTGTTTGAGAGAGAGCACGCGTGCACCCACACATGAGCGAGGGGGGTGGTGCAGAGAGAGAGGGAGAGAGAATCCCAAGCAGGCTCCGCGACGTCAGCATGTAGCTGAATGTGGGGCTCGATCCCACGAACCGTGAGAACATGACCTGAGCCCAAATCAAGAATTGGAGGCTCAACTAACCGAGAGCCACCCAGGCGCCCCCACAATGTGTTACTATCAGCTCTCATTGCCATGCTGTTCATTACCTGTTCCAGAACTTATTCATCTTAGAACTGAAAGTCTGTGCGGCTTGATCACAGACTTGCCTTTGCCCCCCTCCCCCCCAACTCCCCAGCCTCTGGTAATTACCATTCTACTCTCTGTCAAGTCTGTGTTTGATCTTTTTGGGTTTTTAAGACTCTCCATAAAAGTGAGTTTGTGCAGTATTTGTCTTTCCATGTCTGGCTTATTTCACTTAACATAACGTCTTCTGGGTTCATCCGTGCTGTTGCAAATGGCAGAATTTCCTTCTTGTTTTAAAGACCGTGTAATATTCCCACTGTGTGAACACACCCCAGTTTCTGAAAAGTCTTTTAATCGAGTCTGTTTTAGATACGATGGCCCCTTTTATATGACTGGCACCATGACCGGAACCCTTAAGGAAAGAAGGACTATGACAAACGCTGGCTGGCTAGCGTTGTAGTTAAGGCACTTTGTGCTCATCAAATACTACAAATGCTCTTCATCTTCTCCAGCCTCTCCTGCAGTTGGGTTGGAGTCATAAGCCTCGTTCTCATTGGTGGGTTTTAAGCAGAAGCGATGTGGATTATCTCCTCTACTCCCTCTTCCCTGGCTATGGAGATGCTGAAGTCATGTGTTCTAGAAGCCTGTGATGGCTATAGGATGGAGAGGCCATCTGATCCACATAAGGCTTTACTCCAGTGAAAAGCAAACCTTTACTGCCTTAGGCCACTGGGATTTAGGATTTGCCTGTTAGGGCAAATAGCATGACTTATTCTGAGTAGGGAGAGGCCGGCATAATATTAACACTCAAACTCACAGACAGAGGGAAGGAACCAGTGTTCGTTATCGGGGACAATTGAAAGAATTACTCATTTAGAGCTCTTGATGACCTAGGGTGGAAGGTCCATTTTATAGAGGTAGACACTGAGGCTGGACGGGAACCCAGTCAGTAAACGGACGATGGCACTTTCAATCTAAGGTCTAGCTTCATAGGCCTGGATTGTTCTTTCTCCTCAGACCACTGCTTCCCAAACATCAGTGTGTGTCAGAATCATGCTTGTTACGATGCAGATGTCTAGGTCCCATCCTCAGAATTTCTGATTCAGAGTCTGGGTGGGGCCTGAAAGTACGCATTTCAGCAAGTTCTCAGGATACGCTAATGCCACTGACCACACTGTGGGAACCAGCGCGTGGACCCCCTCGCTCCCCACATTCTAACAGGCAGGAGTGTCTCTAGACTCAAACCTCAGCTCTTCCTACCCCCCGTGGGCAGTGTTCCTGAAATGCAATAAAAAGCCCAGTGGAGTCCAAGATGGAAGGAAATCTCCTATCCCTTCCTCCTTCCATAGCTTCTCTCTCCCTTGAGGACATCTGCACACATAAGACGGAGCCCCTGTTCCAGAATTCCACCACCATCCCACACAACTCCCGCCCAACCCCGGGGACCTGGGATGGAAATTCCATCCAACACAAAAACTAAACCAGACTAAACATTTTTCTTAGCATGTCTGCCTCAAATAGGAAAGTCTTGGGGTTTGAAAGATGTCTTTCTCTCTGCCGCTTATCACCTCTACGATCCTCAGCTCGGTTTCCTCACCTACACGAAGTGATCCCAACAACGGCCATCTTGCAGGGTTGAGATGAAAATCATCCGCTCAAATGCCAGTGGGAAAGCTTGTTATCAACAGAGAGGCCTCTGGAGTCTTATGTAATGTTATGTCAGGGGCCATCACCCTGAGTGGTTGCCTCTGAATGCAGACAGGCTGATTCCTCTCTTACCCAGCCAAATATTCCAAGAGAC
>NW_026057581.1:14555737-14585279 GCF_023721935.1 Panthera uncia
AATAACGACCCGGACACAAATCACCGGAGAACTAAAAGGGCCGTTAACAACTTAAAATGTGGCCATACGGCAGCCTGGAAGATTCCCCCATTCTCTGCTTCGTCTGTAGCGTGACACAGAGTTGCACCCTCCCCGACGCAGCGCTCCAGATTTGACATGCTGCTGGCATGAAGAATCAGCTGTTCAGAAAAGCTATGAAGCAGAAAACAAAATGAGACTCCCTGTCCCCCCCCCAGTGATGGCCACTTTTTTTTTTTTTTTTTAACCTTGGCAAGTTTTAAACATAGATGGATTCTGTTTTCGCTGAGTAGAAAGCAGCCCTTTTGCCCGCCACCCCTTCCTGGACGATGGAAAAACAGACAGCCAGGGCAGCTGCGAGTCACAAGCACAGAGCCCTGGAAGTGCCTGACAAGATGTGGCTTTGTTCCTTGACATCCCCCATAAGGCTTGCAAAGTGCAATCCCGCCCTTCCCCCCCACCCTGGACACACACACACACGCATGCTGTCAGGGCTCAGAAAGCCCGTCTTGGTAACAAGACGTCAAGAACTCTGTCTTCACTGCATTTCTTAACAGCTGGCGGGGGGAGGAGGGGGGCGGCAAGAGGCTCTTGGGTCTTCACGAGGCTCTGTTGGCCACGGCCGTGGGTCCTGTGATGGGCGTGGCTCATGCCTCAAGGCCACAGCCTCCACACCTGTGCTCTGCAAGTTTTCTTCCACCTCTTCCCAAGGTGCCTCATGCAGATCTCAGCTCAGCGCCTTTCACGAGATGCCAGCGCTTCCGAAGGGCTTTTTAAAGAGGATTTCCTGCTTTGTGCGGCCAGGTGACGGGAGAGGCATCAAGCGTGGGAGCCACTGGACGGGTCCACGCGTGTGCCACGCAGATGCCGAAGAACCACGTGCACTCGCGCAGCGTCAGCGAGGTGACTCGGACCTCGTTGCACTTTGGTTCAGGGGGTGGTCTCGGAATCCGCAGAGAAAGCCCACCGGTCGGAGCCATAGCCAGCCGGGCTTTGTGGACGGGACGCAGAGCGGATGCCATGACCCGCTTTCCCTTCCTCCCCGGGCCCCCCCCCCCCCCCCCCGGGCTGGGCTCCGTGCCACGGCCACCACCACCACGGTCAAGATGCCGGGGATGACCATGATGGAGCCGCCTGGCCTGCAAGGCGGGGTCTACAAGGCACCCCTCCCAAAGTGCACCCGGTCTACTTTCCTCCTTCCTCACTGGAGTGGGGGCTCGCGGTGATTCGTGTCTAGGCGCACTCAGCCAAAGTTGAACTGAACTCATAGAGCCTTCGAGTCTTATCCCTAGTTTTAGGACGTGCTTATGCAGCAGCAGAAATTACGTTAGCCTGGGGAGGGGCGCCTGGGTGGCTCAGTCGGTTGAGCGTCCGACTTGGGCTCAGGTCACGATCTCGCGGTTTGTGAGTTCGAGCCCCGCGTCGGGCTCTGTGCCGACAGCTTGGAGCCTGGAGCCTGCTTCAGACTCTGTGTCTCCCTCTCTCTCTCTCTGCCCCTCCCCTGCTCATGCTCTGTCTCTCTCTGTCTCAAAAATAAAATAAACAGTAAAAAAAATTAAACAAAGAAATTACCTAGCCTGGGGAGATGCCAGCTCACGCTTTGCATCGGTCCTTAGATTTCGGGGGTGTGGGGAATGCTGTTTGGCACCTCAGAATGAGAGTCTGGTGTGGCTGACTGATGGCAGCATTTTCCCAAACCACAAGCGGCGGGTGAGCAAGCCACAGTTACAAGTCAGAAGGACTGTCTTTTATTGCCTGTGCCACGAGCGTAAGAAATGGATTTCAATTTTCTCCCTTGAACGCTGCACTCTGATTTAACGCAGGACCTAATCCTCTGCACGTATCACTTTGTGTTCGGCTCGTGGTGACTCTGGTTGTGAGCCACCTGGCAGCGGAACACACAGATTTAGCACACTCTTTCTCTCTACCACGTTATTACATTCTAAATACGAGGCAAGAACATAGTAAGTTCCAGGGGGATTTTCCCACCGGCCCCATCTCGTTCACCACCCTCCGCCAGAATAATGATAGCGACTCGCTAAGTGACGGGGTCCGTACCCAGCGAGGAGGAGAGGAGAATTTTCGTACTTCTCAAAGGAGGGTTCTACCTCTGATCCGGACCTGGAGCTTAGTGCTGGTTTTCATACCTTAGGGGTACGTTCGAACGATCAACGAGCAGCAGGTGCTTCTGAAATCCTTCTGATTCCCAGACTCATGGGCATTGAGGAAAAAAATCCAAATTAACGTATTCTTCAGGAGTCATCTGACTAAACTCCCGAGACAGAGAACGCTGGATCACAAGCTCTCTCTAGGGACGTGGTGGACTGCTTTAAGGATCCATCCACCAAAATACCTACATTCAAGGTGTATCTTGAATGATACCTACAAGATGTTAATTCCCAATTGCTGCAGATACACACATACAACGCTCTCACATTTACGCACGTGACGCACAGAATATTCCCATGTCAAAATCTCAGCAAAATGCGTAGCGCACTTCCCCACAGAAGGTAGGGTTGTGTCACACGGACGAAACAGTACGTCTTCCAGGTCAGAGGTCAACACCAGGGACCCAGGCAGAGATGCGCTCCCCAGGGTTGGATTTGGTCCATAAATGTATTCTCCTTGCTCTGTGCCAAGTTTTAAAAATTTGGAACTGTCATTTAAACAAATCCGGATTTTGTTTTCAGAGGATATGACAAACTAGTCCTTCATTTCTGCAAAACAACAGGGGCTAAAGGTGAATGGTGCCAGTGCCTTTAAAAAAATTTTTTTAATGTTTATTTATGTTTGAAAGACAGCGAGTGAGCGAGCGCAAGCAAGTAGGGGAGGGGCAGAGAAAGAAGGAGACGCAGAATCCGAAGCAGGTTCCAGGCTCTGAGCTGTCAGCGCAGAGCCTGACGTGGGGCTTGAACTCACGAACCGCGAGATCGTGACCTGAGCCAAAGTCAGGTGTGTAACTGACCGAGCCACCCAGGTGTCCCGTGCCAGTGCCTCTGTGCCCAACACTCTCTGTTAACAATCTCAGAGCTGCCTGCTTCACTTATGTTCACTCTCTGGCTGCCCCCACGTGCATTTGCGGTTGGGGCCCCTTTCCTAGCTAGACCCACTTTATACCTCCCCAAATGTTATGGGTTGAATCCTATCTCCCCCAAATCTGTAGGTTGAAGTCGTAACCCAGTACCACAGAATAAGACCTTATTTAGGGACAGGCTCTTCACCGGGATAACCAAGTTAAAACAAGGCCATTACGGTTGGGCCCCAACCAATATGACTGGTCTCATAAAAAGGGGAAATTTTGATACAGAGCTGTACTCCCAGGGAGATGAGATAAACACACAGGTCAATCAGGGTGATGCATCTACAGCAAAGAATACTTTGAGAAGCTTAAGTCTCTTCCTTTGATCCTCAGGTGGAATCATAGGGGAACGGCCTGAATCTCTGGACACGTCTGGTCCAGAAAAAGGACATCCCGAAGAGAAACATCCTTCCCCAAACCAAGCGTGGCTTTCAAGAGCTTCCCCACGGAGATGTTTCCAAAGACAAGTGGGGGCTGGGCGCGCACCCGCTCAGGCCGGTGCTGAGAGATTCTGGTCAACGGTGGCTGCAAAAAAGGTGAAGGCACTTCACCCGAGCGGGAGGCTGATATTTCAAGGAAGGAGAGGTATTTTCGGGGGGCAAGTGTGTGAGGGAAGCAGACCGCCTCAATCCCCACTCACTCCCGAGCGTGAATTAGATTACGCGCTCCTACATCCACTGCCCAGGCGCCTTCTGTTTGATTTTTCTTCCTAGGCTTCTTTCCTCCCTCTGTCTCATCTAAACGTTCCAGAGGGGACTCGAGCGGACGGCGGAGAGGGTCTCGGTGGGAGAGGACCGAGCCGGCTAGGTCTGGAGAGCTGGCAGCTCCCTGAGAGAAGGTCTAAGTCCACTGGCTGCTGAGTGATCATGAATGAGCCATGTTCCAGAGTCTTAGTTCCTTCCTTTTAAAACAAGCAGTCCTGGTGACTTACAGAACAATTTGCTTTCTAAAGGATAGTTCAGAGACAACAGCATGATGTTTTTAGGCGTCAGGCTTCTGTGCAGTCTCTGAAAGCCCCCTTCCCAGGGAGTCTCACTCCCTGGCCCTGTCGCCACCCCTGGCTGGAGAGCGGAGAAGGAACAGAAGTCATATCCCTGGCTGATCAGGAGGCCACTTGAGCTACGGACACTGAGAGCCATGGCTCCCTCATTTCTTCTGTGATTTTGTGGGGGGGGGGGGGGGGGGGGTAAATTGGTGGCACATAAAATGGAATCCTGTGGACTGAATATTTCTCTCGGGAGAATAACCAGCTTGGTATAGGAAAAGAACTAGGAGTGGATCCGACAGCTAACAGCACACACTTGGGCTGAGCACCTCCTACGGTCCAGCCCGGAGGGCTCCCAAGAAGAGGCCCAGATGGAGAGCAGCGCGGTCTTGCATTTGGGCGGGGCTCCGGTGGGCTGAGGGACTACCCTGAGGTTCTACGTTTCCATGGACCAGAGGTCACGGGAGATGAAAAGTCTTCCTCACGTAGCCCTGAGAAGGGCCCTTTGACCTGGGGACTCTATACTTTTTGAAAACTCCATCAATAGGGGCACGTGGGTGGCTCTATCAGTTGGTTAAGCATCTAACTCTTGATTTCAACTCATGTCATGATCTCACAGTTTTAGGAGTTCGAGCTCCACGTCTGGCTCTGCACAGAGCCTGCTTGGGATTCCCTCTCTGTCTGTCTGTCTCTTTCTCTCTCTCTCTCTCTCTCTGCCCCTTTCCTGCTCATGTTTTCCATCTCTCTCAAAATAAATAAATAAATAAACATAAAAAACTATAAAAAAAAAACCTCCATCAATAAAATCTAGGCATGCACCCCCATATATGCCATTTCTTTTAGCCACACACAAGTACACTCATATACTACACACACACACACACACACACACGCACACAATCAAATTAAAAAGAATGATACACAATACATTTAAATAGAAGTCTTGCTACTTGTGTCCCCCCGACACCCAAGTAGATGGGCTTGCTCACCCCTTGGTTCTCTGCACCCATCCTGAGTCTGTATACAGAAGGCGCAGAGCCAATGTGCACCCAGCAGACCATGTTCATGTCTCAAGGGCAGCCCACATTTCTCAAATGGCAACCGACTGTCAAGACACCCGGATGGCTCCCTGATTGGGGTTCTGGAGAGTGTGCCCAATGGCATCCACGAGAACATATTTTTGAAAGGACAATGTTTTTGCATCCTCTGCCTTATGCTTGACATCGTTTTACGTGGCGTTTCTGCTTCCCACCCCCAAGCTGGGAGCATTCTTGGAATGCTGCTTTGTTTGTTTGTTTTATGCTATTAACACTGGCAGGCTAACATTAGGTTTTGTATCTTGCTTGTCACTCCGTGAGTACAGCAGACTTGGCCTCGTGTTTTTCAAAGCAGGTAAGATTTCTAGCCCTTCTGTGCCACCTCCAGCAGCCAAAGAATGCCACAGCCCCGCAGCAAACTCAATGCAGATTCCTAACATTCTTTTAGTGACTTTTTCGATAATTAAGCTCACAAATGGCGGAAGGTGATCAGATGACCTAATCTGATCCCCTCGGGTTAGGGAGTGAGGGCCCAGGGAAGGCAGGTGCCTGCTCAGGAAACTGCAGAAACCAGAGCTAGAACCCAAGGTTCCTGTCCTACAACTACTTCTCTCCACCACTGTCACCTTCTGGTTCTCAGAAAGTCCCTTCCATTCGGCCCTGGCTCCGGGATAAAGGAGTGGCTGTGAGCACAGAGCTGGGTTCTCATGCTAAAGGGAACGGTCTCGAAAACTCCTTGGGTGTGAATCAGTGGCTGCACTATGCTGAAGGTGGGCTTGAGATGCAGACTGGCCTGGCCGCTGGAGACCGCAGTACTCAGCCCGCTAAACACTTCTGACAATCCTCTCTCTTTAAGATCCACTTTCTACAGTCTGGCTAGAGATGCCCGGGGTCTTACCGCAAGGAAATCAACTCCCTAGCTGGAAGAGGGAGCCAAGACGGGGTGAACTTGGGAGCAAGGATGCCGGCCAGCTCAACACCTCAAATGTGCCCAATGCTGCCCTCCCTGCCCCCCTCTTTCTCCCCCGGGCCACCATCAGGGTGAAAGAGGCTGGTGAATGGTAACCTTCAGTGGATTTTAGGAATTCCAGGCAGTAGCTAAGTGTTGTTAGAAGAGGAAGGGATGGGAAGGGTTGATGTTCAAGGATAACTTGAACTTGATGTTCAAGGGTTGATGTTCAAGGAGGACTTTTTCCGGCACGTGCATGGTCTGGGTCTCTTCCCATCTGCCGGCCAGTCATGGCGGCCAGATGGGAACTTGGGTTCAGGCAGGAGAAGCTGGGGGCTGTCTCCCTTTTGGGGAGTATGTTCTGGGACAGCAATTTCCTGTTTCACTTCGTCGCTTACCTCCAGGTGGAACACCTCTACAATGGGTAAGCAGAGAAGCCAGCCGTACAACTGCTTTCTACACCACGCCCCCCCCCCCCCCCACCCCACCTGTCTCTCTTTCCCCAGTGAAGATGCCACCCTGGGCGGCCAGATGTCCTGGCTTCTTCCTGACATCATGTCCCCCAGAGAACTCCCTCATTTCCCCCCTCACATGCCTGGGCTCTGCTTGTTCGGCAGCAAAGCCGGGGAAGTGGGAAGTGAGGAGAACAAATACAATAAAGGGCGCTGACCCTTGGCATGAGGGAGCTGCCCTTCGAGAAGATGGGCTAGGCTCAAGAAATGGCTCTTTCTTTCTTCCCCAAGTCCCACCAAGGGCCGGCCCTGTCTGTATTAGGTGTAAAACGAACAAGCTGGCTCAGGAAGCAGCCCACACCTATAGCCACCCATCCCACCCCCAGAAAGAGAAGCTGGTTATATCCTGGGAGTGGCGCGGTCTCCAGGAGGGACGATAATAGGGAGGAGGCTCTGAGCAGTCGCTGAAGGAGGAGAATGAGGACAAGGGGTGAGAGCTGCGTGGACAGAAATGTCTGTTCCATGAAAGGAATAACGTTTAACGAGCCAACGATGGGACATGCTCTCCGGGGCGCTGGAAGGAGCCGTCACCACAGTTTTCAGAGAGATGCGGATCACTAAACTCCGAACGGGTTACCGCATTCGATGAGCGTGTGCGAGAGGCAGGTGGTGACCGATTTGCATCCTAGGACTCTAAAGGCGGCAGAAGGGAGACCATATCGTCCATCAGCGTCCGACGAGTTACACAGCCCTGCACCAGTGAAACAGCATCCTCCAGACCGAAACCAAGTTGACCACGAGACAGGAGCTGCCCCAGAAGTAAAGAACTAAATCCGCTGGGAGGGGAGAATACCAGAGCACGCCGCTGGGTGACGGCTACGCCTCTGTTAGCTCTTTATACACCACTTTCCTCACTTGTCCTTGAGGAGACCACGAAAGCTACCTGCCGGACTTGATGGGAGGAGAAAACGAAATAATAACAGATAACTGAGTGTGTACTGTGGGCCAGGGATGGGCCTGAAGGCTTTCCTTATGCTCCTGAATTCTTGCAACTCCCATTTTACCAATGCAGAAACACAGGCGGAGAGGAAAAGTGACTCACTCAAGGCGACTGTGCCAAGAGGCAGAGCACAGCCCAAACCCTGGGCACAGCGCCTCCTACAAGGGAAGGGGCTCCGTGTCCCAGCTCCTAGAACAGAGAGGCGGTGTCACGCACGTGGCCAAGAGGGGGCGCTCTGGAGCTATTCTGTGCAGCACCGCACACAGGGTAACTACAGGTCTCCACCCCTGGTGTGCTCCTCTGTAAAATGGGCACACAGATGCCCATTTCGTAGCGAGGCTCAAGGACTAAGTGACTCAATACGCGCAAAATGTGTAGGAGAAAAGCCAGGCCCATAATACACGCTCTGCTAGCGTTAGCTGATACATCAACATGCCCTAGGTTATAAACACACGCACGGGTGTTTAACACACAATTGTAACATGCTTGCTACACCTATGTCTGTAATAGCTGCAAATACGAGCCACGCAACGAGGCCCGATTAACCTGTGGTCCCCTTTAGTTGCACAGCGTAGCAGAAAATGTATTTATCTGACTGCTTTGGGCCTCGCCAAGCCACACCCCCTACGGATGCAGGCGGTCCCGTCTTATTGGATGGTGGTGATTCTTCACGGGCAGTTATTCGCCCCGAAAAGCTGCCGTTTCGGCTTCTCCCTGAACCTTTATTCAAGTCAAATTCACAAGATCTGGTTGAGTCTTGAAGGGGAAGGGACTATAAAAGCAACCCTGGAAAAGTGGAAAGCTTTCCGCGGACCTTTCCGGCCGGCAGCTGTTCAAGGGGCACCCGGGCCTGACCTGGGGATGGAAACTGGATTCTACTCAAGGCCGCGGAGCTGACGGCCGGCGGGCTGACCTACCTCGTGAGCTTGCTGCCGATCTGCTGCCTCAACTCCAGTCTCTCTTCATCCGTCTGCCTGGGGAGGATGTTCTTCTCTTCCAGCTCCCGCTTGGAGGGCCTGTTGCTGAGTTTGATGGCTAAGGAGTCCTTCCTGCACACCTTCATGGCCAGGGAGGCTGCAGGAGGGAGAAGCGAGTCATTAATGCTGATGCAAACCTGCCTGTCCTCCTCTGCGAGGCTGGGCCTCAAGGTTAAAGGCAGGAAGGCCGCCATAATGGGTTTAACACCCGGGGCGTGGCTAAGGCCTCATTCAAAGCGCTCATTGATAGAGTTCCCCAAAGCAGCAGGTTCCAGGTGCCTTGCAGGTGAGCAGCACAGGGGGAGCCTGTGATTGGGTCCCAGCTCCCCCAGGAACCCCCAGCGGGCAGGCAGCATCACAAAGGAGGGCTGGCGGGGCCTGGGAAGTGCAAGAGAATGCAAGACAGAGTGGTCAGAGGCCCTGAGGAGCTGTGGGAGCTTCGAAGAGGAGAAGGGGCTGACAGCAGAGGAGAAGAGGGGACAGAGGCCACTTGGGGCCAGCAGTGGCTGGCGGCCCTTTGCAGGGGGGGAAGCCTCCGAGATGACAGAGAAGTCAGGTAATCGCAGGAGACAGCTGGAGGGGACCCCGGGGTGTGTGAAGGAAAGTATAGTTGGGCAAAGTTGGCGGAGTTTGGGGCGAGAGTGGAGGCAAGATCATTCCAACAGGGAACATTCTGGGATTGAGTCGAGGAGGGGGCTTCCTTATGCCTGGAATGCATCTATGGTTCTCAACCAAGGGCGATTTTGCATCTCCCTACCCCCGCCAGGGACAGACTTGGCAAAGTCTAGAGATATTTTCCAGTTGTCAAAACCGGGGTCTTGGTGGGGGGGTGGGGGGGCGGGAGGGTGCTCCTGGCATCTAGCGGACAGAGGCCAGGGGTGCTGCTGAACATGCTACGATGCACAGGGTAACCCCCCCCAGTGAAGAATGATCTGGTCCAATGTCAGCGGTGCCGAGGCTGAGAACCCGTGGTATAAATCGTTCAATTCTCCAGGCAGGAAACGGTGAGCAGAGGCTGGGAGCCACTCCCACTCAGGGGTCCCCTGGGCTTTGGTGGCCCGTCTGTGGTTCTCTCTCTTCGATGTTATTTCCACCACCTCATTGCTTGCTCATCAGGCCTCTTCTCAGCTCTCCAGTTCAGCTAGCTGTCTGAAGCCTGGTGTGCGTAAAGCCAACAGCGAGAGGCTGGGAAGTTCCATGTTTGGGGGGGGGGTTCCTTTAGATTTTATTTAATAGTGCTGGTCTTTCTTCCTCCACTGGTCTTTTTTTTTTTTTTTTTTTAACATTTATTCATTTTTAGGGGCATCTGGGTAGCTCAGTCGGTTGAGCATCTGACTTTGGCTCATGATCTCATGTTTGTGAGTTTGAGCCCCACGTTGGGCTCAGTACTGACAGCTCAGAGCCCGGAGCCCACTTCAGTTTCTCTGTCTCTCTCTCTCTCTGACCCTCCCCTGGTCACACTCTGTCTCTCTCTCTCCCTCAAAATAACCATTCAAAAAAAAGAATTTTACCATTTCTTCATTTTTGAGAGACAGAGAGAGACAGAGCATGAGTAGGGGAGGGGCAGAAAGAGAGAGGGAGACACAGAATCTCAAACAGGCTCCAGGCTCCGAGCTGCCAGCACCGAGCCCGACACGGGGCTCGAACCCACCAACGGCGAGATCATGACCTGAGCTGGAGTCAGATGCTCAAATAACTGAGCCACCTAGGTGCCCTGGTCTTATTTTATTTTATTTTATTTTATTTTATTTTATTTTATTATTTTATTTTATTTATTTTATTATTTTATTCTATTCTATTCTATTTATTTTATTTTATGTTTGTTTATTTTTGAGAGAGAGAGCATGAGCGGGGAAGGGGCAGAGAGAGAGGGGGACAGAGGAACCGAAGGGGGTTGTGCACGATCAGCACGGAGCCCTTGGTGAGGCTCGAACTCAAAACAGTGAGATCATGACCTGAGCCAAAGTCAACTGCTCAGGCGACTGAGCCCCCACTGGACTTAGAATAAGGGCCTGGGAATGAGACCTAGCGGGCATCAAATCCTAGCACTGCCTCTTAGACAGATGTGAGGCTCTGGGCCAGTTCCTTTCCTCTCTTTATTCTTCCTTATCTGTGAAATGGGACAACAGTACCCATGCCACCGGGTGTTGTAAGATGCACATAAGAGAATAAGATTTTAGCATACTGGCAGGCACACGGTATATATTCAGTAAAAGGTTGCTATTATGGAACTTCATTAAAAAGTTGACCAAATAGGGGTGCCTGGGTGGCTGAGTTGGCTAAGCACCTGACTCTCTCTTTTTAAAATTTTTTTAATGTTTATTTAACTTTGAGACAGAGAGAGACAGAGCATGAGCAGGGGAGGGGCTGAGAGAAAAGGACACAAAGAATCCAAAGCAGGCTCCAGGCTCCGAGCTGTCAGCAAAGAGCCCGACGTGGGGCTCGAACTCATGGACCGTGAGATCATGACCTGAGCTGAAGTCAGACGCTTAACCGACTGAGCTACCCGGGCACCCCAAACACCTGACTCTTGATATCAGCTCAGGTCATGGTCTCACGGTTTGTGAGATCCAGCCCCACATCGGGCTCTGAGCTCACAGCACAGAGCCTGCTCGGGATTCTCTCTCTCTCCCCCTCTCTCTCTTCCCCTCCCCTGCTTGCTTTCTGTCTCAAAATAAACAAACATGAAAAACTTACAAAAAAAAAAAAGCTGACCAAATAATCAGTGTGTACTCACTTAACTACAATTTACTATTCACGGCCAGAAGGACAGCTTTGGGGCTTTGCTTTTTTTTTCCCTTGCTTCGCTTGGGTCTTGGCACAGGTGAAGGCCTTAAATGAGAAATTTAAATTCAGGCCTTCTGGAACACTGAGGTACGTTTACAAATGAATTTGTTGCATACACAGTGGCTAGTATTTCTGAGTACTTTGTGGACTGGAACTGAGTTTCAGGGTCCCTCCCTCATTTTTTTTTTTTCCAGAAAGGGGGTCGGATCCCAAGGGAAGCAATCGGAAGAAGAAAAAGCCACCTAGGAGATAAGAAAGGGGCAGTGTGATGGTGCAAGTTTTGCAGCTATGAGGGTCCCTGGGGGACATTTACCCTTTCATCTTCCTCACTGAGCTGCCCTAAGACCCTGGGCCAGTGGACGCCCGGATTGGAACCCGGAGCGGCGGGCAGCTCCCCCCATAAGCCCCGCCCTCCCTCCTCCCCCCTCCCCGCCCCGGGGAAGAGCTGGGGGGGGGGGCAGGTACCCACTGGTATACAGAGAGCTGTCACCCTCCTCCTCCTCCTCCTCCTCTTCCTCTTCTCTTGTGTAGAGGCAGGAAGAGTCTTCGTAGTCGGATTCATGAGGCACGTTTTCTTTATTGTCATCACATTCAATCACGACGGTTGGCACTTGTCTTATTTCCGGAAGGCCCAGAGGTCCTGCTTTTGTGACGCCATCAGCGGAGTGCAAAGCAGAGCTGTGGTAAGAAGTGGAGCAGGGGACCCGCTGCTCAGAGCTGTTCGAAGGCAAGAAGCAGAGAGACCATTACTTCTGGCGAACATGTCGCATAAATGCATCAGAACCTTTCTAAAACTCCGATGTCCCCGTCCTCAGGGACGAAGGGGCTGTCAGCACAGAGCCCGATGCGGGGCTCAAACCCATGAACCATGAGATCATGACCTGAGCTAAAGTCAGACACTCAACCAACTGAGCCACCCAGGTGTCCCAGGAGATTGAAATAATTTTGAATGTCATGGATGGAGACGTAGAGGAAGAGTAGAGGCGGGACCACGAGGCTGGAGATGCATGTGTGACCATCAGGGTCAACAGGTCCCTGGATGCCTTAGAGGGATTTCTCTCCCAAGGACAGTGTCAGACTCTCAGCAGCCACGGGTCATGTCAGTCTGGTTATTTCGTAGATCAGTTGTCCAGGGGACAATGAGGACGTTCTTGGCTTTACCTCTTAAATTGAACCCATTCAGATAAAATATATATTTTAATTAAAAATGGTTTGCTTCATTATGAAAACCATTTAAGTTCACTGTAGGCAAATTAGGAAGTGCATAGCAAAAATTAAAAAAAAAAAAAAATAGGGGCACCTGGGTAGCTCAGTCGGTTAAGCTTCCGACTTCAGCTCAGATCATGCTCTCACGGCTTGTGAGTTTGAGCCCCGCGTCGGGCTCTGTGCTGATGGCTCGGAGCCTGGAGCCTGCTTCCGATTCTGTGTCTCCCCCTCTCTCTCTCTCTCTGCCCCTCCACCCACTCACACTCTTTCTCTCTCTGTCCTTTAAAAATAAATAAATGCTAAAAAAAATTTAAAAGACAGAAGGCTCCAAATTGTCTCAAGAGGATGAAGAAAGGAGAAAGATCATGCAAAGCTGGGTAAGAGATTCAGCCTCACGGCTAGGCTGTGATAAACAAGAGGCCGTGGTTTCTCCTCCTTCACAACAGGTGCAGGGGAGACTGAGGCCTCGAGGAGGACAGGACCGTAAGGAGGGCCCGCCGGCCACGGTGGCAGGTGCGAGGCATCAGGCCACCCACCTCGTGAAACAGGGACTGGTCATGGTGATCGGTGAGCACCTGTTGGGGGCCCTCGAGATACTTCTGAAGACCCCGCCTGGCCAATCACTTCATCTTGCTGAAGTATGCATCTAGCAGGTGATAGAATGTCTAATTTACCACAAGGATATACAAAGGATAAAAAAGGTGCCTCCCGGGGAAGTGAGGTGCATCCATCAGAAGGGTCTGATTCATAAATATCCACTGGCTGCCAGCGGTATGTGAGGAAAGGTGCTGGGTAGAAGACAAATACCCAGATAATCCCACACAGCGGGTCACTGGGGAGCCAAAGGGCAGCAAGAAAAAACAAAGGAGAGGAGAGTTAGCTGAGGGGAGGCTGGGAAGTTTGTTATGGGACCTCAGTCTGAGGAGTCAAGATATACACATCCGAGTTCAAGTTTTGCCAATGACTGTCAAATCTTCACGATGGGCTAATTATTTAACCTCTCTGAGCCCCAGTCTCCTTGGGCAAAATTAGGTAAACCTATCGTAAGAGGAGGGTTCGTGCATGTGACGTGCCTGTAAACGAGGCCCTCTCCTGGTATTTAGAGAAATGGCCTTCCAAGTGGATTCAAAGTACTCTCAGCTTCAGACTGTTCACACCGCTGTCAGGGCAACTTGCCAAAACCCCAGATCGCCTTGCTTTGCCCATTAGGACTCTGAATACCTGCCCCGTCCACAAAACCAATGCTCCAAGAGTGACACAAAGGGAAAATCCAGTTAACACCTTATGAGCTATACTAGTCAAGGCCAAGAACTAAATCAACGTAAACGGACCACCTGATTACATCTGGCCTCCACCCCTGGCGTTTGTGGGCAGGAAGGGGAACACCTAGCCGAACATCAGTCTTAGTAAAGGCTGGTTTTCTATAATAGAGTTGTCACTTAGCAGATCTGCTCCCAGGAAAAGTTCTCACTGTTAAAGGGAAGTGAAAACCATCAGCCTGGGAGCAATAGTTTAAACACAGCACGACATGCAGGACCCTGCACAACTTGACCCATATTATTATTATTTTTTAAAATGTAATGTATTGTTAAGTTGGCTAACATACAGTGTGTAAAGCGTGCTCCTGGTTTTGGGGGTAGATTCCCGTGATTCATCACTTACATACAACACCCAGTGCTCATCCCAACAAGTGCTCTCATCAATGCCCATCACCAATTTCCTCCATCCACTGCCCGCGCATCAACCCTCAGTTTGTTCTCTGTATTTAAGAGTCTCTTATGGTTTGCCTCTCTCCCTCTCTGTAACTATTTTTTTCCCCCTTCCCTTCCCCCATGGTCTTCGGTTAAGTTTCTCAAGCTCCACATATGAGTGAAAACATGCGATATCGGTCTTTCTCTGACTTATTTTACTCAGGATAATACCCTCCAGTTCCACCCACGTTGCGGCACATGGCACGATTTCATTCTTTCTCATTGCCGAGTAGTAGTCCATTGTATATATAAACCACATCTTCTTTATCCATTCATCAGCTGATGGACATTTAGGCTCTTTCCATAGTTTGGCTATTGTTGAAAGCGTTGCTATCAACATTGGGGTGCATGTGCCCCTATGCATCAGCACTCCTGTATCCTCTGGACCCATATTATTTTTTTTTTTTTTAATTTTTTTTTTTCAACGTTTTTTATTTATTTTTGGGACAGAGAGAGACAGAGCATGAACGGGGGAGGGGCAGAGAGAGAGGGAGACACAGAATCGGAAACAGGCTCCAGGCTCCGAGCCATCAGCCCAGAGCCTGACGCGGGGCTCGAACTCACGGACCGCGAGATCGTGACCTGGCTGAAGTCGGACGCTTAACCGACTGCGCCACCCAGGCGCCCCTGGACCCATATTATTAAACCCACCCTCGTTCCCTGTTCCCTGTCTCCATGTAACTTACCCCTCAGCCACATGCAACGACGTGTTACATGCTCTTGGCCTGGAATGTGCTCCCCTCCCACCTCCACGGGGTTAATTTTACGTAGCTTTTAATATCTGTGTCAGGCGATGCCTGAGGTGATGCCTATGTTCTCCAGGGACTCCACCACTGCGAAAACTGTGATCATCTGTTTGCTTGCTGCCTCCCCTCCCCAGCCAAGCTGTAGTCTCCTTGAAGGGCAGGCACTTTCATCAATGGCTTAACGACAAAAAGGGGGCATCCTCATCAAATATGTGGAAGAAGTGAGGAAGAGAAGGAAAGGAGGGAGTGGAAAAAGTGAACATTTACTGGTCGGGCTGTCCACTGTTCTAGAAACTTCCACATCTGGCATCTCATTTCATCTTTATAAAACTCGGTAGGAGAAGTGTCATTATCCTTGTTTTAGTAGGCAGGAAAGTGAGGCTCTGGGAGGGCAATTAATAGGCCCGTGAGGACCCAGGTAGTACAGAAGGGGGTGGGAATTTGAACTCATCATGTTTTAGTAATGCCGTACCTAAAAACTGCATTGGGATACTGGGAAGACTGTGAACTTACATTAAAGACAAACCCCACTAACTGTACATGTGCAAGGTGGAGGAAACGTGTACAAGATAGCATTACTTCTTTGGAAGTATTTTCAATCTTACTAACCAGAGTAAGTAATAGTGTTCTACCTTGCCACAGTCAGGCCACCCTTGGGCACGGAGTTTAAAGGCTTCATCTTGGACGCTGCATTGTAAGGGGTCAGGTTGGGAAAGGGACTCATCTGTTGACTCATCTGAGGACCTCATCACGCTGACTGCCTTGGCCTCTTTTGCCCCAAAAGGCAGAGGTGAGTAGTTGCAACAGAGCCTCAAATATTTACTATCTGAGCGATCAGAAAATGTTTTCTGAAATTTGTGTGGAACCACAAAAGGCCCCAAAGAGCCAAAGCAATCTTGAGAAAGCAGAACAAAGCTGGGGCGGGGGTGGGGGGATCATAATCCCAGATTTCAAGATATACTACAAAGCTGTATGGTCAACAGAAAAGAAGAGACATGCAGGTCAACAGAAAAGAACAGAGAACCCAGAAATAAACCCACGCTTTGATGGTCATTCGTCTACAACAAAGGAGGCAAGACTATACAATGGAGAAAAGACCATCTCTTCAATAAATGCTGCTGGGCAAACTCGAGAGCCAAATGAAAAAGAATGAAACTGAATCACTTTCTTACAATATACACAAAAATAAACTGAAAATGGATTAAGGACCTAAATGTAAGACCTGAAACCATAAAAATCCTAGAAGTGAGCATAGGTAGAGCTCTCTTTGGCCTTAGCAACAACTTTCTGGATTTGTCTCCTCAAGCAAAGGAAACAAAAGCAAATTAAGCCATTGGGAATACACCAAAAGAAAAAGCGTTTGCACAGCACAGGAAACCATCAATAAAACAAGGCGACCTACTGGATGGGAAAAGATATATGCAAATGACATATCCAACAAGGGGTTAATAACCAAAATATATAAAGAACTTCTACAACTCGATATCAAAGAAACAAACCAATTAAAATATGGGCAAAGGGTCTGAACAGTTTTCCAAAGAAGACATCCGATGGCCAACAGAAACCTGAAAAGATGATCAACATCATTTATCATCAGAGAAATGTAAATCGGAACCACAATGAGGTATCACCTTACACATGTCAGAACGGTGTGGCAAAAAATACAATACATGAAAGTAACCTAGGTGTCCCTCAATAGATGAATGGATAAAAAGGATGTGGTATATATGTCTATATAGACAGACATATATCTGTATCTCCACAATGGAATAATGCACCGCCATAAAAAAGAGTGAGATTTTTGCTGTTTGCAACAACACGGATAAACCTAGAGGGTATTATGCTAAGTGAAAGAAGTCAGGGAAAGACAAATACCATATGATTTCACTTATACGTGGAATCTAAAAACCAGAACGAATAAGCAGAAACAGACCCATGAATACAGAGGACACACTGGTGGCTGCCAGAGGGGAGATGGGTGGGGGGGATGGGCAAATGGGTGAAGGGGAGTGGGAGGTACAGGCTTCCGGTTATGGAAATGAAGAGGTCACAGGGATGAAAGGACCGCATGAGGAATACAGTCAATGGAAAAACAACAAGCTTTTCTGACCGTTGGCTTAAACCAACGTTTCCAAACCTCGATCACACCTACACTCACTTCGTGTGTGTGTGTGTGTGTGTGCGCGCCCGCCATATTTGAAGTCCATTTATACTATTTTATTTTTTTTATTTTAGAGACAGAGTGCACGTGAGCGGAAGAGGGGCAGAGAGAGAGAGAGAGAGAGGCAGAATCGTAAGGAGGCTTCATGCTCAGTGTGGAGTCCGATGCAGGGTTTGATTCCACGATCCTGGATCGTGACCTGAGCCGAAATCAAGAGTCTGATGCTCATCCGACTGAGCCACCCAGGTGCCCCTCTGTCTCTCCCCCAAATTAAAACATAAATAAAGAACACAAACGCCATTTCAGCCTCATCTTAAGCAACAGCTTTGTAACCACGGGTTTTATGTGCTAATTATTATGTGTGTTTGTAACTTAGGTTAAACTAAATACGCGACTGTTAAAAACTTTTAGAGAAAAGTTGTCCTACACTCAACTGATGTGCTACCAGGAATGCATATCTCACATTTTAGCTGAATAATGGCCTAGACCAGATTTTCTCGGCATCGGCACGACTCCCATTCAGGCCAGACAGACAACTCCTTGTGGTGAGGGTCACTGCAGGGGGCTTAGCAGCGTCCCTGGTCTCTACCCAGTAGATACCAGTGGCACCTTCTCCAGGTGTGGCAACCGAAAATATCACCTGACATTGCCAAAAGTCCCTGGGGACCAACTGGGGACCCGGTCAAACTCCTGGAGGAAAAAGCTGACTCATGTAATAAGATCCCTTCTAGACCATTCACGGCAAAACTCCTTGGGATGGAGCACTGAGTTTGTTTGGCATTCAGATGGATCTCATTGCCTGTGGTTTGTGTTCACGGTTCCTCTCCCCAGTTAGCTGCCTGGGAACTAAAACCACATAAACATAAAGCCTCTCATCCCCGCCTCCCGAATGGAACCTTCCTTTACCGTTACCATACTACTGCACACAAAGAGGGTAACAGTTGACATTTTAACAGCTCACCCTGTGCCACATACTGGTTCAGGCAAGCCTCGCAACAACCCTGTTGGGTAGGTACTACTGTTATCCCCCTGTTTTAGAGAGGAAAAGTGAGGCACACGGCCAAGGTCACAGCTGCAGTGGTGCAAGTGTTACCGATCTCAGGCAGTAAGACAGCAGAACCTTACCCCTTACTGACGTCACCGTACCGCTGCCCAGGCAGAAGCGGAAGTCCTGCTATGGCTTTGAACCTTTCCCTGCTTCCAGAACCTTCCCCTCCCCACCATCTCTAGGGCTGCCAGACAGGTCTGATCGGGTACTTCTCCCACTGGAGACTTCTGAAGGGTGTCACTGTCACCGTGATAAAGTCCACCCCCTGTGGCCTGGACGAGGGGGACGCCTCATGAGATGGTCCTATGCTTCTTTTCAACCTTCTCTGTTACTATTCTTCACCCCAGAGCCAGCCACACTGGGCCGCTTGCTGCTTCCCAAGCACACTGGGAGCCTTCCTGCCTCCTCTCTGTTCCTGCCATCGCTCAGGCTCCGAACTATCCCCTCAGAGTGTGGCCTGGGGCATCCCCCTCCCTTCGGGGATAGCTCATGTGCCATTGCTTTTGAGCAACCTTTTCTGACTTTTCTAATAGAAACCAGGCCCTTCTCTCTGCTTCCAGGCCCTGAGCCCACCTCTGAGAGAGCACTGGTCACCTTACGTTGTGATTACGTGTCTACGCATCTACCCCCTGCCCCACCGACCGTGAGCATCGCTGATGGAGGCGGGTTATTAATTATCTTTATCCCCCAGCCCCGTTTTTGTGCATGCTTTTGGAACTGATGGAAAAGTCAGGCAAATATTTGAACTGAAGTCTCCTGGAATCAGAGTAGGATGCATTGTATCTATGATTTAATTCATAAAATAACGATCCCCGTGACCTTTAGAGTCTTGCCCTCGTAGGGAAAATATCCTTGTGGAAGGAGAATTAAGGTTTTGGAAACCGTGATCGAGAGAGTGTTTCCCTAAGAAAATAATCTGAGACGAGGCAAAGAGATCTAGGCAAGGAAGAATGTCATGGTACCCACGTGCCTTCCATCTTGGGACTACGTGAGCACAGAACATGTGTAAGAAAGAGTTAAGGTCATTATGTTTTCTAATTAAAAAAAATTTTTTTAAACATTTATTCATTTATGAGAGACAGGGTGTGAGCAGGGGAGGGGCAGAGAGAGAAGGAAACACAGAATCCGAAGCAGGCTCTAGGCTCTGTGCTGTCAGCACAGAGCCTGAAGCAGGGCTCAAACCCACGAACCGCGAGATCATGACCTGAGCTGAAGTCGGACGCTCAACCGACTGAGCCACCCAGCTCATTTCCCATTTTATACTCACGTTTTCCAATTTTATACTCACAGCCCATCAGGTCACTTCCATTAAGACTGTCCAGAGTTAGACTGTCTTGTAAGGTAAGGTAGTTGGGCTAGATGAAATCTAGGTGGTTTCTTCTTCTATGACATTCTATAATGAATTTAAATAAACACCAAAGGCCCTAAATTATTCTCCAGGGATGGGGAAAAAGAGGAGATTCTCTTTCCCCTTCACGTAGCTCCACATGTTGTAATTTTCTCAGCAAATGTCTTAGGGATGAACATGCAATGATATTTACGACACATCGGACAGCTGTGCCATTTTGACTATTTCCATTCTACGCATTAAATATAGCAGGGGCTCCACGGCTCAGGATGAAGGAGCAGGGAGCATCCTGCCAAACAGTGACAATAGCTAACACAAATGGTCCTTTAAGGGCCCTAGAAAAGTGCTTTGCAAATGTTCATCATCTCATTTAATTTGCACAAAACACTGCAAAGTTAGGAAGGGTACTGTTATGATCTTACGGACGAGGGCATTACGTTTCTCAGAAAACAAGTGATCACGTGGTTGTGATCACGGCAGGGACATAAACGTGGGTTTATGTCCTGAGCCTGTGCCCTCGGCATCACCCATGCCGTCTTGTCCCAGAGAACCCTTGATGCCGACGATTTTCTTGTACATGTACGTGCTGTGAAATGCAATCTGCACCCCAAATTCCAGAAAACACACTGGGAAACATAATTTTCCACCCATCAAAAAGCAAGGGTAAGAGATCCTCACAGAACCCAACTACTCTCTTGCTAGGAATTTTGCTTTGAAGAGCCCCAAGGCTATTATGGAACACAGACGCAGGTCTGAATTCTGGACTCAGGCAGCATAATAGTTTCAGGGTGAGCAGGTGTTCAGGCAGAAGAGGACGCAAGAGAGAGAATAACTGGGAGGCTGAATAATCCAGCCTTGGATAATGGAGTGCTGTCACTAGAAAGGGGGAATGCAGTGGGTGTCTTGTGGCCACATTAATGCCTATATCACTGAGGGTAGAAAGGCCTCACCATCATCTCGTCCCACTTCCCTGCCTTATTTTTCTTCAGTGCCCCCTCCCTGCATTAAGCACATTATATTTTCATCGGTCTCCTCCACTGAAACATAAGCCCACAAGGATGGGGACGCTGTTTTGCCTTCGTTGACCAAAAATGGTATCTTCCCTCAAGGAAAAAAAAAAAAATGAACCAACAGGAGAGTATAAAGAAAAATTTACCTCAAACGGGATGCCTACTGCTTTCAACACACTGGAAACAGAAAACTTCTAAAAGCTTGAGAGCAAAAGGGCAGTCCTACATCAGAAAAAGCATGCGTTTCCAACTCTCTGCTCCTTCGTCGTGTCCCCACGATACATCGCAGAAGTGAAAAGTTTTATTTGCTCACTCAGTCCTATCTCCAAGAAGAATAACACTGATCGAGTCTTTGGAAAATCCGACTCCCCCTTTCGACTCTTATTAAGCCAAGTAGGAAACACACAGATTGAGATTACAAAGGCATCCCTCAGATTTCCATCCACCTCCCCTCCGCCATTTTCCTATCATTTAAATAGTCACATGTTTCTAAGAAATCCTTGGACTTTGAAAATTAAGAGCCTGTCTTAATGGTAAGGGAGAAACAGCTTTTTTTTTTAATAATTCATAAAGAAATGCATGTCAAAACCTCTACAAGAATTCAGGGTCATGACCACAGTTGGCCTCTTGACAAGAAAGCTTCATAATCATCGCTTTACCTCCATCACGTGGTTAACGGGCAGAGGCACAGAAGGACACTGGGCCTCATCCATGCGTCGGGGGATTATCAAACACCTTTGATACTCTTTTAGGAAAACGGGGACAGGTTTTGAAATTAAAAACCGTCTATTTTAAATCCTAATCTTCCTTGAAAATACTTGGGGACCATTTTATCATCCCTTACTGAAGGAAAACGTGTAATAAGGAGAGACCGCTTTCTGGCATCGGATTTCAGACGCAACGCTTCGTTAAAGTTTTTAAGACGGAGTTAATCTCCTCGAACGACAGCGAAAATTGATTATCTACAAATGTAACACCGAAAGTGAAATGAGACTTCCCGAGGAAGAGCTTTTGAGTTCTGGTGCCCACGAGTTACAAAGAGAGTCTTCGGAGGGGAGAGAGAACGGTTTTCTTCCTGGAGACCAAAAACGTGTGAGAAATTAGGGTACAAGGTGCAGCGCCCGAGGCTGAAGAGTGACAGAAATAACCACTGAAATGCAAGAAAATCGTTAATCGGCTTCATTTTAGGGAAGCAGGCGCGCTTTGGGTGTTTGATCGTGGCCTTCTAAGATAAGAAACTCAACATCAGAGCTTTGTTTTTTGTGGGTTTTTTTTTTTTTTTTTTGGTGGGACTTTAGTCAGCAGGAAACTATGCCGTTCTATATATAGACTAGGGTCTGAGCCTTCCCGAGTGGAGAATGTGTTTGGAGCCTCTTTCTCCCCAGCAGTGGTGATGAATTTAATTTCATTCATTCACAACCCTTTCTCTGCCCTTTACGAGGACCAGGGACCCACATTTCTGAAATCCTGTCTGGGCTGGGTGTCAGAAAAGAAAACCCTAAGGCACACACAGTCTGACCCGCAGCCCACCCTTCCCAGCATCCTCCGGTCCTGATGGAGGAGCCAAACAGTGGTGGCTTTCTCACACGACTTTGTCCGCAGACACCAGCAGGAGTCTTGGGTCACGCTTGGCTGGATGCCAGGAGGGTAGGACGTGCAGTGAGGAGGCCTATGCTTGAGACCCCGCTGGGCCACTCACCAGGGTCTCACACACCAGGCTTGGTTCCTCATCAGCTGAATGGAGAAACCGGTTTGCTTTCTCAGAGGATAATGCTGGTGTGGTGAGCTTCCTATCGGTCAATGCTGGGGGTGGCGGTTTTAACTAGGGCTATACTTAAACCCTGGCCATTTTTCATCAACCAGTCATTATGGATATTGCCCATGAATTTATCAAAACACTTCCTTTAGCGTTTTTGTATTTTTTGCCTGAAAAATCTTCCCGGACAACGGTTTCTGAGAAGACCAAAGAATCAACAGTCATGCATCGGGCAAGAGCAGGGCTTCTGCTGACGCACACGTAGGAATTCAGGAGCAGATTCTCTTTTGAAAATACACTTCCCTTTTTTTATCCTCTTAAGACTTCAAAAGATGCCAATGGTTTGCTCGGTCTCATTAACCTTCCTTTTAAGCAGTCTGTTCCTCACCTCGCAGAGCAAGATCGGTCTTGCTCCCAATGACCTCACCTTGCACTGAAATCACGTCACGCCCCCCTTAGAATGAGAGTTAAATTATAAAACGCTGCCGACGTGCCACCACTTGAAGATAAATGTATGCTTCACAAAGATATGACCTAAAGTAAGAGGCTGACGATACCGGTGTTGAGGTCAGGGACAAATACGGTCATCAATACGAGGAGGAAAGTCCTTTCCCGGAAACGCATTTCTTTAAAAACGTACATTGTCTCATATGTGACGAACAAAACGCTGAACTTCTTCAAACCAGTGCTACTTTATAAGCAAATGACATTTAGGTGCTCAGTTTCGTCCTTGCCAGGGCACCAATGTACATCTGCTTACCATCACAGGACACTCTGATTTGTAGACGGAAGCGTTATTAACACAAGCCAATGCGGTAATTAGACTGTTATGGCTACAAAAAAAAACCCCTTGGAAATCATCCAGTTCAGGACCATGAATTATTCTTTAGAATTCCCTGTGACCCTGGAGGTCACATGAAAAAAAAGTACTTGTCACCATGGAATGGATTTATCCTAGGACTATGAATCAACTGTGCCCTTTGAAAGTTCTCTAATTCTGGAATAATGGGATTCGAAAGATCGAAGGAATCTTGGGGGTGGGGGCTACTGATTTCATTTGCTTCTGTCCAAAGTTGAAGTTATTTCTTTTTTTTTTTTTTAATATTCTTGACAGGTAGTAACTTAATCCCCAGCTAATATATAAATATAAAAATGGGGACATTATAAGCAAGCACACTAAACTAGTCATATACCTACACTTATCAATATTATTATTTTAAAGGAAAGGCCACAGATGTTATTGTGTGACTACCACAATGCTTGGCATGTGGTACTCAAGAAGCATTGCTGAGAGTTCAACATGGTTCTGGAAGCCTTTCGGCATCTGGTTGACCATCACTGGTCTGGACTTGCTCATACAGCCATATTCCCAGAAACATTCACATTAGAGCTAACAACCTACTTCAATCTATCTAACATGAGGTTATGGAGTGGGACAGGTCCTGAGCAGAGATCAGGAGAGAAGATGACCATCTACAAACCAAGGAGACAGAGGCCTCAGGAGAAACCAGCCCTGTGACACTTTGATCTTGGACTTCCAGCCTCCAGAGCTGCGAGCACAGAAACTCCTGTTGTTTAAGTGCCCTAGTCTGCGGTCCCTTGTGATGGCCGTCCTCGAAAACGAATTCAGTCATGATCTGATTTTTGAAAAAAAAAAATTTTAATGTTTATTTTTGAGAGAGAGAGAGAGAAAGACAGAGTGCGAGCGGGGGGTGGGCGGAGAGAGAGGGAGACACAGAATCCCAAGCAGGGCTCCAGGCTCCGAGCTGTCAGCACACGGCCCGATGTGGAGCTCGAACCCACAAACTGTGAGATTGTGACCTGAGCCGAAGTCGGACACTTAACCGACTGGGCCACCCAGGCCGCCCCATGTCATGATCTGATTTTTGTTGCACATTGTCTGTCTGACTGAAGGGGAAGGAATGGAAACAGGAGACCAGGAGGGAGGGACAGTGGAAGTTAGGCCACTGGGTAGCAGGAGCAGGTACAAAGTGGCTCTCAGTATAGACCTGATAGGATTTGCAGACCCATCAGACATGAAATACAAGATAAAGAAGGGCGTTAAGGGTGACGTCCAGATTTCTGGCCTGAGCAATTGGAAGTATGAATTTTCCTTTTCCTTAATTAAGCAGGAATCCTTTAAAGTGTATTCCCTTAAGGGGTGCCTGGGTGGCTCAGTCGGTTAAGCGTCTGACTTCAGCTCAAGTCATGATCTCTCGGTTCGTGGGTTCGAGCCCCACGTCAGGCTCTGTGCTGACAGCTCGGAGCCTGGAGCCTGGAGCCTGCTTCGGATTCTGTGTCTCCCCCTCTCTCTGCCCTTCCCCTGCTTGTGCTCTGTGTCCCTCTCTCTCAAAAATAAACATTACAAAAATTTTTTTAAAGTTTACTTATTTTGAGAGAGAGACTGCATGGGAAGGGTAGAAGAGAGGGAGGGATGGAGGGAGGGAGGGGGAGAGGGAGAGGGAGAGGGAGAGGGGGAGAGGGGGAGAGAGAGAGAGAGAGAGAGAGAGAGAGAGAGAGAGAGAGAGGCAGAGAATCCTAAACAGGCTCTGCACCATCAGTGTGGAGCCTGATGTGGGACTCGAACTCCCGAACTGTGAGGTCATGACCTGAGCTGAAATCAAGAGTTGGCCACCTAACCAACTAAGCCACCCAGGCACCCCTCCCATTGTCATTTTACTAATAGGGAAGCCAGAGGACAAGGAACCGATGAACTGAATTAAGATGAGAAAATTAGTGGCTGATTACGATTTTAGGTCTGAATTCCAGGATTTATGTCAACTAGATCACGGAGCGTACTGCAGATATTAAAAACTACATGATACCTGGAATGATAAAACATCACTTTCAAAAAAGATATGAATCATCAGGAAAGGAAACGAAGACCACGTGATTTCAGGAAACCAAGAAAAACAAAATCTCCAACAAGACTGGATCAAACCGATTTGCAATGTGCCTTTTAGGGGCCACTGAAGAGTGACTTTCCATGGAATCTGGTGTAACATTCACTACTGCCTCTTGGACACTTTCAGGGCGTGCCATGCAGCAAGACAACTGATTGGATGGACTAAGTCCCTCGTTCTCCATAAATAACGAGGTTGCTGGTGGTGTTATTTTCCCTGGTTTACGGATGAGGAATCAAAGGCAAAAAGAAAAGGTGTCAGGTTGAAATCCCAGCAGTTTACGATTTTGGATCCTAGATGCTTACCGTGATGCAGGGGCGGCCTCCAGCTTGGCCACACAGGCGAGGGCAGCCCCGTGACCTCGGATAAACACGGCCCTCTTCAAGTTTGCTTCAACTTAGTCTCTAGTTCCTTCCCTCCTCCTGTACCCCTCCCCCCCCCCCCCCCCCCCCCCCCCCCCCCCCCAGAACGGGTGAGCCAATGCTGTGAGCAACCAACCCCGTGCCACATTTTTGTGTCATTGAGCAAGTTCAGGTTAGAGTAACGAGTAAGAACAGATTTGGAACGGATTGAGAGTATTCTTGGGAGACCAGGAACAAGACGATAAAGGGTCTAGAAGCCATCTCAATAAATGATTATTATAATGAGTTAGGGATTATTCGTGCGGAGGAGAGAAGCCCTTCAAAAAGTCAGTGGTAGCTACCTTCAAAGCTTGGGAAGCTTTTCACAGGCAGGGAAAGAAAACTGAGGGGGTATAAGTTATGAGAAGTAAAGCTTTTGACCTAATGTAAGAAATAACTTTGTAATAATCGCACCTTCTTGACAATGGGGTGGGCTATCTTGGGACCTAGGGAGGTTCCTGTTCTCACGGGGAGTAGAGGACAGGTGGTCAGGAACACTGCAGTAGCCAGTGGGCTGGCTGCCTGGATGCTTTTTATGGTCCTTTTCAATGATAACATGACAATTTATTCAGATTTATGGCCCAAAGTCTGGCACGAATGCTGCTTAATTCTTCATTCAATTTTCGCATTACTTATAGTGTTCCGTCAGGATCGGGCCACAGGTCTGCACCAATGCCCTACACGTGACATCCTATGAGACCCCGGGGTCTTCGCAGGTGGCACGCACTTTGCATAAGTGCTCAGTAGCTCAGTAATGTCTCTTCCTTCTTTCAGTGTTTTTTGGGATCACTGGAAATTGGCAGGAGAAGGGCGAAATAACTCTTCCTTTCTGTGTTAAACTTGGTCAGAACAAGAATGAAATCATGTTGACAGGCAACCGGGAGAAGTTTTAGACAGTAAAAAAGAAGGGCAACATCACCAGAGAGAACGGTGGATCCCGCACTGAACTAAAAGGTGGCCTGTGACTTCAATGCTTCAGATCCTTCCAGGACTCCTGGATGCTGAGAAAAATCCCTCCATCTTTTAAAAAAAATTTATTACATTTATTTATTTATTTTGAGAGACAGAGAGCGCAAGTTGGGGAGGAACAGAGAGAGAGGGAGAGAAAGAGAATCCCAAGCAGGCTCCGCACTGATTAGCACAGAGCCCACTGAGGGGCTCAAACCCACGAACTGTGAGATCGTGACCTGAGCCAAAATCAAGAGTCGGATGCTCAACCAAACGAGCCACCCAGGTGCCTCCAAATCTCTCCACCTTTATTTGTTTCGGTGGTAGGCTTCTCTTTCTCTGGAGGGTGATCTTGTTAGAGTGATATATACATGAATTCCCTATGTCCTGGCTGGTCTATCAGAACAACCCTGTGTCTTGACCGAAGACAGGAAGGGAGTGAGACAGGAAGTAATAAGAGTCTGAGGGTAGCACGGAGCACAGGGGGCTGCCTTGGTCGTGCTGTTCCCTTTCCTATCCCCTGTGTCCATATTATATTGTGATATTATGGAACAGAACAAATCTGTTTTCTTTGATTCATTTCAGTAAAGAACCTGACCTGGTTTGGGTCCAAAAGACCTATCCACTGGTCTACACTCAACTGAAACGTTCTGCAAACATGCGCAGAAATGACTGAAGAACAGCGTGTCACTTGGTTAGTACTTTCCATGGAAACTCTTAAAATGGCATCCTTCGAGTAGAGACGTGTTGAGCAACTAACATGCTGTCCTGAGTTCCTGCGAGAATCTCTTTCAATTGATTCAAGTTCCTACAAGATACAAAGATTACTGGATATATAGTCGGCGTGGGGATCGGGAATTATGTTGAGTATTAGCCGTCTCCAGGAAAACAGCTGTCCTATTGCGGAAAGAGTTCTGGATTTGCATTAGGAAGACCCAGGCTGGGGGACGTGTCCCCTCGATTCACTACCTGGGATGGTGCTTTTCAAAACATCTGTGAGGAAGGACCAGTTCTGCTGGCCGGTTGGCTGGGATATTTCTATTTTCAATCTATCACAAAATGATGCTTTTGTAAAACATAATAGAAAATACATAAAAAATGAAACCCTTTCCTATTATCATACTCAACAGACATAAAATCATTGTCCAATCACTAGGAAAGTGTCTAAAAGCTTGTTCTCAGTTTCTGTACTTATAGGGTTGCAGATGGCCAACAAGCAATCTGTGGACCACTCTTCCGAGAAGCTGGCATTGGGGAGCTCACTTAGCCTGCCTTAGTTTCTCTACTAACCCAGCCTCCCTAGCTGATGTGAGGATTAAGATAATAGTCTATCAAAGGCGAAAAAGTGCCATCCAAATTTGAAATGACTACCTTCCTTATTAACAATAACAGTAGTTGGAAAGGATGGTAAGGGGCCAAAGCAATCTTTTTTCAGTGAGGGTGGATATTAATATACCATCAAGTCAGAATTCCCAGCAACGGCTACTTCCTCTGGAATCAATTAGAACCCAAACCCAGAATACATGGCTGAGAGTCTGGACACTAGATCAGAAAGCTCCTGACCAGGTTCATCTTGCCTCTGGCCCTCTGCTGGCCAGCGGGCCCTCCAGACTACAATTCTCCCATCTGTAGGACCCAGCTAACAGCTGTCACTGCTCTGGGACAGATACAGACGGTCCTGAACTCAGACACCTTCTGCACGGCGGAGTGCAACACTTTCTTCCTGTGATGCTAGGGAATTAGGTCAAGCAACATGCCTTGGAATCACACTGGGAAATCTGGCAGAAGTGGGGTGGTATTTGAACACACACACAGACACACACACTCTCTCTCTCTCTCTCTCTCACAGACACACACACACACACACACACACACACACAAATTCAGAACGAGTCCTTCAGATTCTCTTCGCAGATCTCCCAGCAAGGTAACTAGAGGAGGATTCTGGAGAAGGAGGGGGCTGCATCAGGTGTGGCTAAACATTAACGGCTCAGTAATCAGACTACAGCACCCCGCTTCCTTCGTCAGCAAAAACAAGGGCGTGCCTTTCTACCTCTCCTCGCCCCCTACTTCTCCGCTGCTGTCCTGCCGGCTCTCATCCTTTCTTATTTTATATTCAGATCATCTTTCCCCATCATAAAAATAATATACACAAAATAAAAAATTAGCAGTACAGAAATATATGAAATAGAAAAATAAAAGAATTTCTCTCCTTCCCCCCATCTGAGGGATAGCCACTGTTTTTTTTTTTTTTTAATTTCTTTAATGTTTATTTATTTTTTTTTAATTTTTTTTAACGTTTATTTATTTTTGAGACAGAGAGAGACAGAGCATGAACGGGGGAGGGGCAGAGAGAGAGGGAGGCACAGAACCGGAAGCGGGCTCCAGGCTCCGAGCCGTCAGCCCAGAGCCCGACGCGGGGCTCGAACTCACGGAACGTGAGATCGTGACCTGAGCTGAAGTCGGACGCTTCACCGACTGAGCCACCCAGGCGCCCCTAATGTTTATTTATTTTGAGAGTGAGAGAGAGAGAGAGAGAGAGAGAGAGCGAGCGAGCACGACTGGGGGAGGGACAGAGACAGAGAGGGAGGCACAGAATCCGAAACAGGCTCCAGGCTCTAAGCTGTCAGCACACAGTCTCACGTGGTGCTTGAACTCACGAACCTTGAGATCATGACCTGAGCAGAAGTCGGACGCTTAACCGACTGAGCCACCCAGGTGCCCTCCACTATTAATAACTGTATGTATATGTTTTCAAGAAATGTTGTTATAGAAGCATATGTGTTATATATAAAACACATATATGTTACTCTTTATATATATTTATGTACTTACATATACTCACATGTAAATACATATATCAATATATATTTAAAACTTACATTAAATATATATTTTATATAATATATAATTTATTACAAACATAAATGTTTAATATGTATTATATATCTACGTATTTATATATTTACACATATGCCAT
>NW_026057581.1:14585379-14631848 GCF_023721935.1 Panthera uncia
GAGAGAGAGAGAGAATCCCAAGCAGGCTGCACACTGTCAGCACAGAGTCCAACGTGGGGCTTGATCTTACAACCCTGGGATCATGACCCGAGCCGAAATCAAGAGTCAGATGCTCAACCGACTGAGCCATCCAGATGTCCCACTTCTCCTTTCCGATAAATGTGACTGTTCTATAGTTTGGCAACAGGCGACATTTTTTTTTTTCTTCCATACTTCCCTTGACATTCGGTTTTTGGTCTGGTTTTACTTTCAAACTCCCCCCCGCCCCCCGCCCCCCACCCCAAGTGAGAATGAGCCCTTACCCTGGTCTTGATGTTCCTCAGTCATGGTCAGATCCCCGACCACCTTACACGGCCACGCCCACCCCCCCTGCCCCCCCTCCCGTCCCCCACCAGTTACCTTTCCAGCCTCTGCATGGTCATGGCCAGCGTTTTGTTCAGCTCCTCTATCATCCTGCAGCCGGAGGGGTGCATGGGGAGGGAGCCGGTGGTGGAGGGCAGGTGCGGCCCGAGGCTGCCGTACTGCAGCTGGTGCTGGATCTGGGACGGCAGGACCGTGTGGTGGTGCTGGGCCCCGCTCTGCTGGCCGCTCTTCTGGGCCGCGTAGGACGCCAGGGAGAGGTCTGGCCCCCCTACAGGCATACAGATCATGACTTTCTTTGGAGGTAGCGGAGGGGACAGTTTCACTGGCAGACAAGGCAATTTCACAGGGGCGCCAGGATCTGCAGCACAAGGAGGGCGAGAGGCACACGTGAGTTCTGTGGGGGGGGGGGGGGGAAGAGACCTAGAACACCACTCGTACCCACCTTGGGACTGTGGGCACGGACGCGGGCCCCCACTGAAGACACCAGCAGGGTTGGTGCCCCCACCAAGCACCCACCCGCTCTGGTTTCCCGCCTCGAGGGAGCTCAGGGACCCAGGGATTAGCCGTGTGGGTCACACGGCCATCAGGCTAAGTATTAGGCTCACCAGCAGCAGGAAGGGGAAGTGAATGCGCTCTATGTGATCACAGAAACCCCTGGAACTTTAACCAGACCTGCTCTAGGAAATGCCGTGGTGTCTACAATTTTACCACTGTCATGTGAACATAATCCTTTTCAGCTGGCACTTTCTTTTTAATTCTTCTTCTTCTTCTTCTTCTTCTTCTTCTTCTTCTTCAATTTACACCTTACATCCAAGTTGATTAGCATAGAGTGAAGCAATGATTTCAGGAGTAGATTCCTTAGTGCCCCTTGCCCATTTAGCCCATCCCCCCTCCCACCACCCCTCCCGCAACCCTCTGTTTGTTCTCTGTATTTAAGGGTCTCCTGTGTTTTGTCCCCCTCCCTGTTTTGATATTAGTTTTGCTTCCCTTCCCTTATGTTCATCTGTTTTATCTCTTCAAGTCCTCCTAGGAGTGAAGTCATAGGGTATTTGTCTTTCTCTGACCAATTTCACTTAGCATAATATCCTCTAGAAGCCAGCCCTAGGTTCAAGTCCATTAATGGCATGTCCCTCCACAAGCAGCATCAGTACTGCTAGCCTTAATTCCCTCATCTGGAACCTGGGGATGATGCTTTAGGAGGATTCGTGGTCCTAGGGCTCAGGTGCCCCCACGGGGAGGCAAGGCTTCCACGGTCTGTGGGCTATTTAGCTCATCTCTTCACCTCCACACTTGACCTCCATGAAGTCTGAGCATGGTGGCTGGGCTCGTTGGCCCACTCATGTGGCATCCACAGTTGGGCTGTTCAAACTGTAGAGAGGCTCCACTACCCATTCCTGGGCCCCGGTGGAAGGTGCACACACCCAACACTCCTTGGTTCCACGACAATGTCTCTGAAGCTTCCCAGAGATGCTCTAAACTTAGGGGAGCTTCGGGACAGACCAGCCCTTGGGGCATCTTTGGGATGACCTTGCAAATTCCGGGACATGATCTAGCACCGGTGGGGGGCATGGTTGGGTCTTGTGGGCTGTGGGTGGGCCTGGGAGAAGCCTAGCCAATAAGAGCAAGATGGTGGGGAGGGGGAAGGCCGTACGGCATGTGTGTGATGCAGACAGAGCTCTCTGAACTTGACAGCTGGAATCCACATCAGGGGGCACTGCAGGGTTCTGGGGACTTAGATTTTTCTCCAAGTATCTGTCTGCTTCCCGTGTGGCCTTCCATAGTTTAACCCCCACAGTTCTGCCAAAGTGACATCCTGAGGGCACCAACCTGATGTGACTCCTTTGTTTAAACCCCAGAGATAGAAATAGAGCCCACCTTCCTGGCACATCATCCATGGCTCCCATGGTCTGTGTTTAGATGTTTAAGTCATCTCTCTATGCTCACACTTTCCCTCCTGAAGCCTACTCTGGTTCTCCTGTTAAACACAGCCTCTCCGGGGCGCCCGGGTGGCTCAGTTGGTTAAGCGTCCGACTTCAGTTCAGGGCATGATCTCACAGTTTGTGAGTTTGAGCCCTGCGTCGGGCTCTGTGCTGACAGCTCAGAGCCTGGAGCCTGCTTTGGATTTGGATTCTGTGTCTCCCTTTCTCTCTGCCCCTCCCCTGCTCACGCTCTGTCTCTCTCAAAAAATAAATAAACATTAAAAAAAACCCCGCCTCTCCTACCATATCTGAAAGACTGTAGATCAGAATCTCCTACTGTTTCTCTCCTGTGGATTTTACCTATTTGCTGGCCCCCAAATTCAGTGTCCACCCTCCCCTAAATCGCACAGGGTGGCCTTTGTCCCTCACATCCTCCACATGGGGCTGTCACGATCTTCCCTGGTCTCCTCAAGGCTCCCGTTGCTCAGCACGATGCTACTCCTATGTCACAGAGAAACCCAAGGTGTGCATGCAAGGCCTCCCCTGCCCTCCAGAACCACTGCGTTCCCCAAACTAGCTGATGTCTGCACACCCCTGGGCCTTCTCCACTTTCTCTCAGTTTGGAACATTCCTCTCTGTTTTGTCTTCTTGGTCAATTCCTCCTCTCTCTTCAAGATCCAGCTCAAAAATGACCTGCCCTGAAGAACCTTCCTGGGTCCTTACCTCCCTCCTTCCATTCTGCACCCGGCAGACCTACCTTGGGCACGAGGTAGGTGTCAGTGCTAACGGCAACAGTGGCATCATGATGACAGAAATAACTCTAGCCGCCCCTTACCCCATGCTTACCATGTGCCAGATACTGTTCTAAGTGCTTTTCATTTCAGTCCTCACAAGGAGCCTCTGGCATAGACACACAGCATCTCACTTTTACAGACGACGGCACCGGAGTCTGAAGATACCCAACAGCACTTCCTGCTTAGATAGCTGTCTCCTCTCCTGGAGAACAAGGACCTCGGATAACTTGTCATTCTATGCTTAGCATCTTGCACGGTGCCCAGCTCACAGAGCGAGTGGCTCACAACATGTTTCTAGAACAGGCTGATGCTACGAGGCTCTGCTGTGGGATGAGTTCTCACCTTCCCCAGAAATAGATACTCTCGGGATGGGAAAAATGGGAGCGTAAGGTGGATAAAAATTTCAGGATCACGCAGCCGTATGGACGCTAAACCGTGGATCCTAGAGCTGAGATACGAGGAAACCTAGCAATTCCAGGAGGCCTGAGAAAAGATTGCTCCCCAATGCCAAAATGGCAGCCAATCATGACCATGGTTCCCTCGTGCTCCTCCACAAAGGCTCACCCTGTTTGCCACCAGCCCCCAAGCACAGGACACAAGGTAACCACGTTCAGGAGCATGACCAATGGTGCTCACCGCAAAGTGGCTGAGATGTAGGAACTCACCCCCCTCTGTCCAGCTCCTGCTACCGAAGGGTCCACTCCCTTGACTCTTGGAAGCCTTCACACAAACCTAGCAAATGCAACGTGTACGGAAGTGTTAAGGGTTTCTACCCAAGAACTCTTAGCCTGTCCTTCCTTCCTTTGCAGATCTAAGGCAGCAGCTAGGTGCTCACTCGCTTGGGCAGGAGGATGCAGAGCCAGAAAGGCAGCATGGAATGGTCTACCTGGGAAGGAACAGTGATTACCTTGAGTTCTACCCATCTCTGTAACCTATAATGTCCCGCACACACTCTACCACACGACTTCCCGTCACCACGACTCCAGCAAAGCTTCCTTGGTTTCTTCACTAGGAAAATGGCCAAGGGAACACCAGGAATTCTGTCAGAACGGGTAAGGAAGTAATGACCGAACTAGCGAACATGGTTACTTTCATTGCTCAAGAAAGGAGATGCTGGGGTCCCAGGGGACCCCTTCTCTTTTCCTGCATGTCCTTTCCGGTTGTTTTACTGTACACGGTCATAAATTAAATAGGTGTGGCAAATGAAAATGAATTATTTAAGATAATTTTTAGCTCCGTAGACCTGATATAAAGAGAGGAGATTGGGAAAAAGGGTAAAATCAGCTGGAATGATCAGCTTTCAGTGAATTCGCTCTGCCATTCCCATCTTTCTCCAACATGGTAGACAAGTGAGGAGGGCCTAGGCAGCCTGGATCTTCAGTAAGTTTCAGTGCCTGTTTGTCTATCTTTACGACATCTTAATACCACATCACTGCTCATAACAGATCTGGAGCCAGCTGCACGGCGTCTGCCATTCTGAGTGTCTGTCTATGGCTTTATCTTTCTGTCCCCTGCAAACTTCTGTGTTCTCCGCCCCCTTGGCCACTGCACCAGTCTGGGGCCTCAACTCCTCTTACTGGGTGGATAGCAGCAACCCACCTGCACCCCATAGGGGCATCTCCCTACAGCACGTGTCATGCCGGAGGTCCCATGAGGACTCCCTGCCCCGGTCAGTGCTACGTGTCATCCAGCCCAGCCCAGCCTAGCCCAGCCGGTGCCTCCTGCCCTACAGCTCCCTGGCCAGGCCAAGTTTCCACACTGAATTTCTCAGGAACCATGCTCACCCTCAGTCAGGGCTTTTGTCACACCTGCCCCCCGAAAACACCCTCCCAGCTCCTGCGGGATGATCAAAATTGCATTCACCCTTCAAAGCACAACTGAAGACCCAACGTCCCCCGTTGCGGCCTCTCCTGCCCCGAACTCCCGCGGCCCTGATGGCCAGCACCCCCCATTTAATTCCGCCTGATTCTGTACTGGTCAAGGCCAGCTGCATTTGGATGGCTCTTCCCACATGTGCTACTGCTGTCCCCACGGGATGCCCAGAGCAGAGCGTGGGGAAGCCCAGGCTCCTGCAGCCTCATGGTCCTCAACCCCAGGGGCGCGTCACCCTCATACCGATGCCGACCCGCCTGCCCTTCTCAGGGATTCTATCGGGGTGCGGGGCGCCCCGCTGTGTACTTTTTACAAGCCATGTTTGAAAACCCCTCAACTTCTTACTCCTGCCTTGTTCTCTGAAAACGAAACACAAAAGGGTGCTCATTCTTAAGCAGAGGTCTTGGACCACCTGCAGCGGTCCCACCACTGAAGCGGTCCCTAAGCTTCACCTCTGACCTGCTGAATGAGAATCTCTGAGCCAGGGGTTTGGAGTTTAGCTGCTTCCCAGGTGCTCCCCAGTCAGGGAGTGAGAGGAAAGAATCGGGGAGAACCACTGATTTGAGGGTGCCGAACCGCTTGAAGCACAGTGCTGCCCGAGGCAGGGATACGATGCATCGGGTCCATCCGGCCCCTGGGCCGGTCCGCGGCATGGTCTCCAGGTTCTATTTCTATGCCCCCAACATACAAAGAGTAAAAGACCAATCTGCAGGAGACCAAAGTACTGAAAGCTAAACTATCGGAGATCCACTCACCTCACCAGTAGCTGTGCCTAAATCTAACATCTGCAATTAAGGGACTTGTCTTTAAACGGATTTGTCTAATGGCACTTCCCATTTAATTGTCTCTTTATAAAAATCACTTATCATTGAGCATCTCGGGGATGAAAAGATTTCCTATATGCTTCTGGGTGAATTTTTCTCTTTTATTTGCTTTAGAATGCTTTAAGGACATTTCAGACAAGTTTGCCTAAAGAGCCTATCTTCAAAATTTTGTCTCAAGCAATAAATACTTAATCAGATGTCTCGCTTTTCCTACCGAGTTGATTCAGTGCATGAGATCCCTCTTGCCTCCTTCTTGCTGATTGTGATACGCCCTCTGTGTGCTTCTGTGTGCAGTTATTAAACAAATGAAGAGCCGTATACCCAGTATTCATTTCTGTTTAATGAGCCACTGGCATTTTTGTGACAAGGATGACAGACGGAGATGAATGGATTGGGGACGTCCTGCATGACTTCATGGTTTCTTCCCAAGAGGCCAATTTCTCAAGGCAGTGATGTCACCCACTTCAGTAGGCAGGTATGGGAGAGGCAGGTTCCTGGGCCCCCCTTGCAGATTCAGATTCAGCACGTTTACAGTGGGGTCCAGGAGTCTGCTTTGCAGAGAAGCTCCCGGATCACAGTGACCTCGGTCGAGACCACCCTGAGAAAGAGCCCCCAGAGGCATTAAATCACTTCCAGCATTCGTCATGCTAAACACAGAAGATAAACTGTCAAATCAAACACTCATCCAGCTCTGTTTCAGTTTTCCAATCTGTGAAATGGGGAGGAATTAGTAGGTCATAGGCTTCTTGAGCCAATTACATAATATCAGTTTGTACCCGGGGCAGCACGGTGCCTGGTACTCGGTAATGAATAGTAGCTATGAATCTGGTCGCTATCATTGTCTTCATTATAGAACTGCTTCCTCAGGGGCTCATCTATTCCCCCCAAGGTTGGTTAAGGTGCCATCACTAGGCTCTCATGGGTCCTGTATTTCCCTTTGTCACGGCCTCTCCTACAGAGTCAGTTCAGTCCATTGCATTTTTCTTGACTTGTTGCCGATTTTTACTTGCAGGAGATATGACAAGTGACGCATTGCTTGTATCCTGCTCGGTGTGGCTGTTTCCTCACCTGGCCAGGGACAGGAACTGGGCCCAGGGCATAGCAGGTGCTCCATAAACATCTGTTGGTTTTCCTTCTCGTCACGTCTTCGGAGCAGCGGGAAAAGGTAGAACTTAATGACCAGGGTCTCCTATGCGAAGGCTCTGCTAATCAAAGGGGGGGCGGTCCGTGGACCGGCAGAGGCAGTGACTCTTGGGAGTGAGTCGGACACGCAGATTCCCAGGCCTTCTGAATAGAATCTGCGTCTTGACAAAGTCCCCGGGGGACTCTGCACCCGACAACTCCGATAGGCTATCTTCTAAGAGCCACCGTTTTGCGAAGAGGCTGCTCCCTCGTGCAAAATGGGACCCGCGCAGGGCCCCCTGGGGGCCATTTTGCTCCTGCACCTGCTCTCGGAGCGCTGAGCAGGGGCGGTGGGAGGCTTCTCTTGCAGGGCTGCGAAATCACCCAGGTCTCAGCAGAGCTGAAGTTTAATCCCAGGTCCAAGACCAAGAAGCTCTGTCACTTTGCCTGAGACGTTAGCCTTCCTGAGCCTCAGTTTGCTCATCTATACAAAGGGAGCATAACCCGCCTTAATGTCTACCCAGCTTCTTCACGGGGACCAGCGGGCTGAAATCCAGCCTGAGGCCTGTCGTGGGAAGGGCAGTCACCCCCAGAGGAAGGGGCCGCCTTCTGTGAATTCATTCTTCCAAAGGGCACCTTTTTATAATTTTTTACAACTTTTAAAAATAGCTTTCTATAACTTTACAAAGTCCCTGAACAGTGAGCAGAGGGCCTGAGTGTAAAATCTCTGCAGCTGAGTCCTTGATCTGTAAAACGAGTTCACCAAATACAGGCTTCGTTGGTTCTGAAAAAGCAATACATTCTCTGCCTCTCCCCACAGGTTGCCGCGAGGGTCGGACGAGGCGGACACACTCTGTGATCTGCGGACCGCCGTATACCTCTGTCCCATTACTTGCAGGGCACTTGCTGAACCCTGGGAGAGAGTCCCGCTCGGCCTGATGCTGCCCGGCTGGTGTGGGAAGCGAGAAGCCAAGACAGCAACGGGGAGTGTGGTGGCTTGACGTGTGGTGGTTCTAAGTCAGTAGGCGAAAACCCAGCTGCAAGTGAACCAAATAACGGGAACGAGAGCTTCGGAAGGACCGTCCCGGCAACCTTCCGGGCTTGCGGCAAAGCGGTGCGGGAAGAAAAAAAAGGCACAGCCATCGGGGTTCAGGGTGCTGTCCTGAGACGCGCTGCCCTGCATCGGCATTGAGGGCTGGCAGGAAAGAACCCAGAACCTGGAATGACAGAATCCAGACTCTCTGTGGTTCAGCAGCTGGGAAGGATAGCAAATCCTTGTGTGTGTGTGTATGGGGGTGGGGGTGGAATTCAGACTCTTGACCTCCAAAAATCCAGGGATCAAGAAGGTCTCCTTTACCTCGATAGCACCTCGCTGAATAAAATACTTTGCATCCATGGGATGCATGGTGTTTATGGGTTGCCAGAGGACCCACTCTAGCTCCTGCATTTATAATGATGATTGTGGCTGGTGATGCTGGGGCACGCACGGAGCTCTCTGCTTGCTGCCTTCGAAATGGATGAGTCCTCTGCAGCCCGACTGATGGAGATGCAGTATATTCATAAACCTGTCTATGCTGATGGAGTGCAAAAAGCAAAATCAACCAGTTCCAGAGAGCAAGGAAAATAAACTCCAACTGTGGGTGTCACGGAGCCATAAAAGAAGGCTGTATTTCCAAACACGACACTGCCCTGGCTTACGACTTCAGACAAGGAAATGAAAACCCCAGGTGACTTCTGCAGTCCATTCTTACGCCACAGGACCGGAGTGTCTAACAGAACCAGTCTGGGCTAAAGGAACACAGCCCGAGCCTCTCTCCTCACTTTTTTATTAACACCTGCTGGAGAAGCCCATTTATAACCGAGGACGCGTTAGAGCGCTTGTCCGTGAGAGTAGCTCTTAGCGTCTGCGTGGACAGAGGTGGGGTAACGGTTGCTCGGTCATTTGCCACCTGGTTTCAGCGGGTCAGAGTCTTTGATCTCCTTTTATAGACACAGACACTCCACCCAAGAACATAAAGAGCCTCTAGAAAGAGTACTTAGAATTTAAATGAGAATCCAGAATTACAGAGCCCAGAATCAGACTCCCTCTGGCTCCAACGCTGAGACAAAGGTGCTCAGATGAGTTCCGTCAATTCCTTCAGACCATCCTAGGGATTCTTAGGCTGCCAGGCCTTTTTCGTTGCTCAGATGCCTGGAAAGGCAAAACGGGTCTCCCGACTCCTTGTGGTAAGAGGGATGGTGTGACGGGAAGCGAGTAACAGAGAAGTGACTTGTGTTAAATGCCCTAAGCCTGGCTTGCTCTCCCCCAAGCCGGCCAGCACACAGACACGACCATAAACACCTGATGCTCGTGCCAAAGATGTCCTGAGACCTTCCAGAATCCTAACACTGAGGGCCATTATAGCATACACATCACCAGCACCTGACTCTGTTTCTGAGTCACTTTCTACAACAAAGCATTTTGTTTTAAAATTTGTCCCCTTCCAAAGACCATCCGGACGGCAGATGACAACAAGGAGGGAGGGACATGCATCACTGAGATGGAGATGCTGGGCAGTGGGTGGGGGTCACAGCTGGGTCACCGGCCACCTTTGTAGGGCATGCAATTAAATTAGATTTTTTTAGGGGCGCCTGGGCGGCTCAGTCAGTTAAGTGTCTGACTTCAGCTCAGGTCATGATCTCGTAGTTCGTGCGTTCGAGCCCCGCATCGGGCTCTGTGCCGACAGCTCGGAGCCTGGAGCCTGCTTCCGATTCTGTGTCTCCCCTCTCTCTCTCTGCCCCTTCCCTCCTGCTCTCTCTCTCTCTCTCTCTCTCTCTGTCTCTCTCTCAAAGGTAAATAAACATTAAAAAAATTAAATTCAATTTTTTTCAAAGTGAAATTACACGATTCATTGCCAGCAAACTGCTCTTAAGGAGTTAGAATTGTAGGTGTCCCATAAATCACGACAACAAACACCTGTTGACGAGATCAGCGGTTTGGGGGAAATTATAAATCATCTGTACAAAAGCACATTATCCTGTTTGTTTTTGCAGCAATGCAGGTGAGCCCTGTTGCCCCTAGGGAGACCGGGGGAGGAGAGCACCATTCAACTGATAACTGAGCTGTGGAACCTAATAAGCCTTCTGCAAGACAGGCACAAAGGGAAATGAGAAGGTTCCAGAGATGGGTCTGACAGTCCCTCCCGGGAAGACTGCTATTTGTGACCATCCCGGCAAAAGCTGGGAGGGTCCGACCAAAGTCTCAAAATCACAAAGGCATGAAAGCAAGCACAAATATGCTCATCTGATCTCAGAACCCTGGAACCAAGGGGAAGATCTATGATGTTTCGAAGTCGTTCACTGAGCTCGCATAAAATGAAATACTGCATAGACCCTAGGGAGCTAGGAAGGGGCAGAACATTCACGGAGAAGGTACAAATACGTTCAAGCTAGATCCCTAGGTATTATAAAGGCAACCTACGGATGGCTGCACTTCCTCCCCAGCCCTGCATCTACCTGAGGCATGATATGGATTCATTTTGGGGGGGGGCGGTCACACTCTGATTTCTTGCATTTACAGTGATGGGGGTGGCTGGTCTACCTACCCGCAGTCGGTGGTCTACCAGGGCCTCCCCATTTTCCCTTGAAACTCCCAGCGTGCTCTATGGCACCCAGGTCTGGACCCCAAGTTTGACTGATGGATGGCTGTCATGTTCTTTCACTTGTCCATGTAGGTATCACGGTTCCTTCAGGCACTATCGAAGCACGAATATCAGATTTGGTTTACGGCACCACCCAGAGCCCAAGAACAAGTATCCTGCTATGAACTTGTGGGCAAATGGTCATCCAGCTTCTCCTTCAAGGCCTCAGCTACAGGCGGCTCTCTCCCTCACAAGCCCTCCTGTCCTGGGGATGCTTGGTGCTAGCCGAGGACGCGGCGGGGAACGAGCCCGACTACAGCCCCACTCTCAGACTTCCCCCTGGACCCTGAACCAGTGTTCAAGAGGAAGAACCAGCAGGGGCAGCCGCTGGGGGCCTTTCGCAATTTCAGGTTGACGATGGCCATCTCCCGCCTTCATGTGTGCATCCAGCTGTGAATCCATCCCGCAGCATTATCGTCCATCGAATCCAGGAGAACATCGAAGAGACAGGTTTGGTTGAAATCAAGCAATCGCCGCTAAATGCCCACAAAACGTGCCCCACTTTGTCCTCCAAAGTTAAATCCTTCATCATGGCATTTGAGGCTTTCCACAGCTTCCCTTCGACCCACTTCTGGCCTGATCTTGGCTTCACTACAAGAAGCCTGCACTCTTGCCACGCTGGGCTATTTGCCTTTTTTTTTTTTTTTTTTTTTAATTTATTTTGAGAGCACAAGCAGGGGAGGGGCAGAGAGAGGGAGAGAGGGAATCCCAAGCGGGCTGTGCACCGTCAGCACAGAGCTGGACACAGGGCGCCATCCCGCGAACAGGGAGATCGTGACCTGAGCCGAAACCAAGAGTCAGACGCTCAACCGACTGAACCACCCAGGCGCCCTATTTCTCGAACATATTATGCCTCAGACGTAGGTGCCTCTGTGTACGTTACTTCATTTACCAAGACCTCCTTTCCTATCCCTACCCGGCAAAACTGTACTCATCTTTAAGGCCTGTTTTAAATACCCCCTCCCTGATGATGCTATCCTGCTTTTTCTGAGTCTTTCCAAAGGTGTCCGTCTCTTGCTGTTTGAATTTCTTTAGTACCATGCCATCACGTCTTCGTACTAAACACCTTCTGTAGCTTCTAACTGCCTACGACCCCGACAGCTGATGAGGGAACACTGCTCATAAATTAAATTAAGGGTGGAAGAACACCAGGCACATGGTGGGTGCTCAAAACGCACGTGGCATTCAGCCTTACGAAGGAAGGACATCTGATCACGTGCTGCAGCACGGATGAACCTTGAGGACATTATGCAAAGTGAAATAAGCCTCTAACAAAAAGGCAAGCACCGTCTGATTCCACTTTTAGAAGGTAGCTCCGACTCAGAGAGACAAGAAGTAAAATGGCAGTCATCAGGGGCTAAGCGGGGAGGAGAGAAAAAGGGGAGTTGTTTCACAGGTACAGAGTTTGAATTTCACAAGATGAAGAAGTTCGGGAAATCTGCCGCCCAACACTGTGAATACAGTTAACATTACCGAGTTGCATACCTACAAACTGTTAAGAAGGTACTTTTTTTTAAGTTTATTTGTTTACTTTGGGAGAGAGGGAGAGAGCACAAGGTGGGGGGAGGAGGGGGCAACAGAGAGAGAGAGGGAGAGGGAGAACATCCCAAGCAGGCTCTGAGCTGTCAGTACAGAGTCCAAAGCGGGGCTCGAACTCACAAACCGTGAGATCGTGACCTGAGCCGAAATCAAGAGTTGGACGCTTAACTGACTGAGCCACCTGGGTGCCCCAAGAAGGTAAATTTTACATTATGTTTTCACTTCAAAAAGAAAAAAAGTGCCAAGTGAATTAAATCTCTAACCTAACGGTGCTACATAAAAAAGAAAAGTGTTTCGCTGTAATCTTCATGCTGATCACAGAGGTCAGAGCAGAAAGCACCGTTTAAAAAATGTTTTTATTAATAGGAAGTCCTCACAGGCACCAGGGAGGAATTTCTACATTTTAAGAAAGGGAAACCAAGAGTATATTGGGTGTATTTCCCATGCCTCACGGTATCAGCTATCAAGAGAATGAACCTTAAACCTCTTTCTGAGGCTTCTGGGTTACAGTTGATATTTTCCATTTAAGGCAGAGATGAGGTTCAAGGTCACAGGGATCCATTCACAACTCTTCTTGTGCCTTCAGAGTAGAAGGCAGGGAGGGGAGGCAAGGATAGAAGCAAAAGTATATGATTTTGTAGGGCTGGAGAGTAGGATGTGGGGTGGGGTGGGGTGCTGGAGAGAAATGGGGACAGAGGATGAGACAGCCAGGGAGGAACAACAAAATCACCATGAGGATGTGATTGCAGAAGAGTCCGCCATGGACAGTGTCCACAAAACTAGAGAGACAGCTAAGACAGGAATGTTGGTTTTGGGGTGACAAGCTCTGGATAGAAGATTCTCATTAGACGAGTATAAAGCTGAGGAATACCACAAGGCACGGAGGTCACCTGCCAGGTACATCTGCAGTTGCAAAACCTTCAGAATGTTGAAACTGGCCATCAACCACCAGAAGTTTCCTTGTATTTCAGGGTCTAAAGACAATGCAAAGAAGCCTGGGCAGGTTCACGTTAGCAGAAGGACTTCTTTTTAAGGATCAGCAATGCCTCCCTTTCTTTGCCAAATTGCCAGTCTCCAATTGTGGCCAAATGCTCCCGTGCCATTTGCACCGTTCTTGATTCTTATGGACTGTCTGCTTCTAGCACGTTCTTCTAAACCCAACCCAACTGCATGCATTTGGGTCCTCCGCTTTATAATCCAGTGCCTTGAGAGTATGACTTACGTTTGAAAGACTGGATACATTTTTGTCTTTGAGTTATGCAAATAAAGAAGCCAATTTTCTTAAACAGGCGGAAACACACAAGGCAAAAACGTGCAAAGGAAGCTCATGATTCTCTTATTTTGCATTTTAAGAATAGGTAGCTTAGTGCGGTAGAAACTCGTGGTTGGAAGTAAGAACTCCAGAGTAAAACAAAGTGGGTTGAGTCCATCTCTGGCACTTAGTACCTATGTAACCATGACTGAGTCCTTCAACTTAATCGAATTTCATTTTCCTCCCCCAGGAAAAAGAGAGAATAATGATCACAGTATCGACTCCACAGCACTAAATGGTATGTCATCAAGTTCTCAAAAAATGGCAGCTGCCATTTTTATCACCCAAGTGTGAATGCCTGACTGTGAAGTCCAGCTCTTACATTAGTTGATTATGCTTCACACAAATGGCACCTACGGGGGTACCTAATCACAGGTACCTTATGCAGAGTCATGAATTATTCATGCAGTGTTTCATATCTGACTCCTGGAGCCAGGATGGTTAGAGAGATGATTGATGAAGACTTAGAAACATAGGAGACAGCAGTGGGTTTTGTTGTTGTTGTTGTTGTTGTTGTTGTTGTTTGTTTGTTTTTGCCTCAATCGACCCTTTTCCTCTGGGGCTCGCCATCATTCCAAGAAGGATGCATTTGAGGCTCACTCATTTCAGATCATATGCCTTATGCAACCAGCTCTGCTACGCACTGTGCTTCCAGAATGGAAAGGAATCTGGTGCCCCTGTCTTACAAGCCACTGTGCACGCTGCTGTTGGAGAAGATAAGAAGGAAGAAGATGATGATGGAAGAAGACAGTCTGGGAGAGCAAAAAGGCTCTCTCTGCTTGCTGGAGAACTGAGAAAACTCATGAGAAAGTCTCCAAGTTTATAATGGTTTTCCAGATGAAGTCGAAGCAAGCAAATGACAAAGGAGAGATGTTTCTGCTCGTCTTTGTCTGATCGTATACTTGGAAGCAGCTCCAGGTCAGGCTCATGCTTCCTCCTCTAGTATCCTACCGGGCCATTAACCACTGTCGCTCTCTATTAATCATGCTTGGTGTCTTTCAAGCTGTCCTGCGTTGCCTTTCAAGAATGTCAACAGAGCAACAGACAGTAAGAACATGCTACCACTTCTAAGTCTCAGTTTAGAGTTCTATCATTCCTGGTTTATTAATTCCTTCTGATATAGCCCAGATGTCTCTAGAGTAATTAGTAACAGAACAGGGTTAATGTAGCTGCCTCATGGTGATGCAGATTCATTATGACTGATTGTTCACTTACAAAAATTAAGCATGTCTGCTTGAGTTTAAGCCCAAAAGGCCAGCACCAGGCTTCCAGCCCACAAGCATCTCCACCTGTCTTGTCTGCCTCATATTTAAGAAGCTACCAGATACAACGCGGTAAGGATTATTAGCCCTTAAGTATTTTTATCCATTTGATCCTAGCTATGCGGAGGGGAGGTTTATAGAGAGTAGATGAGTCCTCTCTCCTTGGGAAGGGATGCGGGAAGCCAGAGAGATTGGGCTAATTTCAGATATCTTCAGTGGCTCATAGATCAAGAGTCCTGCGGATATCAAGCCACCCAAGTTCACCGCTCATGGCTGAAGCTGTGAATGAATGAAGGGTGCCTTCATTAATCAGATAACTAAATAAATTAGAGGCTGTTGCTGGTTAAGAAGCTGTCAATTCTTCTTTTAAAATGTCTTACCCGCTGTTCTCTCTCCTCCTGCTGTGATCGGCCAAGTGCTTGTGAGCTCAATTTCAGAAACAAGAACAGCTTTTTCCATAGTCTCGCTGGTTCAAATTACTCAGTCGAATTCAACTAGTGATGCCGGAGAACGAGGCACAGGGCTGGCCTTTTTAGGCTTTCAACTTTCTCCTGTTCATTCTACACGGTGACCCAGGAAGGCTTTCTAAAGGCGAATCACTGTCACATCTCTCCCCTGCTCAAAAACCTCCAAAGGCTTTCCACTGCCAGGGGGAACAAAATCTAAATGCTCATATGCCTTACCTAGGGAGCCCTTTCTCAATACGTCCTGAGAAGGACCCTCTGCCCCAGCTTGGCCACCTCATCACAGACCCGAAGCACTTGCCATCTCTGGGTCTCTGACCAGGGCCTTTTTTCTCTGGAATGTTCTCGCCTCATTCTCTATAAATGCCCTTCATGCTTGAAGGGTCAGCTCAAGCTTCAGCCTTTCTATGCCCTTTTCTCAGATCACATTGAACTCCAAAGGATACTCCTGACAGTAGTTATTTCAGCACCCTATTGTGTGTGTGTGTGTGTGTCCATACACACACATACACGTGTGTACATACAGATCCACTAAACTTTCATTCACTTGCATCTGCTTTGATACCTAGCACAATGTTCCACCTAGAAGTGTGGTGAATAAATAGGAACTATAGGCAGGAGTTTATTTTGCCATATTTAATCTTCAGGGAAATTTGGCATCAAAACCTTCAAAAGCTGCTAGCTCTTAAGAGCCACACCACTGACTTCTAGATTTAGAATCAGTAATTCTAATTCTAGAAATAAATCAGGAGAAATTCGGGTGCTTATAAAGCTATGTATGCTGCTGAGGATGTTCACTGCTGTGATTTTTACAACAGATGATGGGAGAGCCCATGAGGGCCGGACAAGCAAATCCCACTGCACGCCGAGCAGCTAACGACACCATATTGTGGAGTATTTACGAACAGGACAACCAGTTCACAAGAGATCATGCCATGTGTAAAAAGCTGATGATAAGAGATGATGTAGAGCAGGCATTTGGTTTTTATTAGACAGACAGATGAATGGACAGTGGTTCTCTCTCGGGGGGGAGCTTATGAGGGTACCTTCTCCTTTGTGGGTTTCTATGCATTTACCTTTTGGGACACTGGGCTAAGGTGTTACTGAGGTATTGAATGGAATGGTTCCTTTAAATGGAAATCTGCTCTTTGAAACCACAAACATCTGACTTAGTACGTTGATAGAGTAGTCTGACTCAACCCTGTGTTTAATTGGGACTCGACACCTTTCTATCACAGAAATAGCCTTCATTTCCTGGACTAGGAGTTAGGAAGCACGGGGTCTAGGCATACTTCTCTTGCAGAATTCCTGCAACGGCAGGATTTTTCTTAACGGCACCGATTTTTCTTAGACAATCAGCTTTTCTAGTGTAAACCAGGTGACTATTCTTCCCTACCTCCATCCCCATCACATCTCACAAAAATGTACAGAGATCAATCAGAAACTATTTTGAAAAACACCAGACTCATCGCAAAAAGGCAGCCGATCAGGTTGGCATTACTGTCCAGGCTGGAGGAACAACCCCCTGAAATCTTTACTCTTTAATTTAAAAGCCGCAACTTTAAATCAGAAAGCAGTATCCCATTCACGTTCATGTGCAATGCAGTCCTTACTAGATGCCCAATCACTAGCACATCCTGTGATGCCCAATTTAGTAACTGGGGGGACATTCACCAACACTTTAAACATGAATATATAAAAAGCATCTTAGGACAACGTTCCCGAACGCATTCTTCTTGGAAGAGTACTTCCCACCATACTTTGTAGATTGCCTTTTTTTGTTTTTGTTTAACAGAACAAACAATACAGGCATGAATTTTAATAAAGGAAATAGGCTGGGCTTCAGATCAATAATTTAGAGACAAAAAAAATTGAAAGCTTTGGCAAACTCATTATGAAGGGAACGAGGTACTGCGCTTCGTCTTTGCCAAGATTTTGACATTGAGGCTAATTCACCTCGACGGGCACATAATCGTGAATCAGTCACACAAATACCAACGCACATATTCACAGGTACACATGACGAAGGCTCTTGGCATATGGCCGGCAGGGTGCACGTCGAATGCTTCTTGACGGAAACACACAAACCCAGGTCGTGACCGCGTGGACGTGGAAACACCCGAACGCCCCACAGAGCAACCTCACCGAAGAGGCGCAACGGGCCTCAGATAAGAAGAGAGAGAGCGCGAGAGATCATCCCATGAAGGGAAGGCAGGGCTGGACGCTTCCAGAAGACATCTTGACTCACCTGTTATGTGGTTGGCAATCCTGGCACTGGGTTTGGGAGGCAGGGCGGGGGGCTGCTTGAGAAGGGACAGCTGCTTCACTGGGGTCTCCTCATGGTCTCCAGAGAAAGCAGCAGGTTTTTTGGGGGGCAGTAGCAGCACTGGTTTGGCTGAAGGATCTTGGGACAGGAGGGCTCCAGACTCACTGGCAGAGGGACTCTCTTCAGACACTGAGGGGACAACCACATGACACACAGGTGACATTACACAAACGCAGCGCAGGTGGGGCCGGCGGGGGCACACAGGACAGGGACGTGGGTGACCAACACAGCAGAGCACCCGTTCCACGTTGTCACGTACGGGCGGAGAGTTGAAGGGTAAAGCGAGGGGGTGGGGTGGGTGGAGGGACACATCGGGGAGGCAAAGGCAGAAAGGCAGAGGCAGGAGGGCGGGAGGGGAAGCCAGAGGACATTTTCTCAGAACTATCCTAAGCTTCACCGCTTCCATCTGGGCGTTTATGCCACAAATTCTGTGAGTGCTCTGAAGTGTGACTCATGGGGCCACAGCCACAATCAACAGATGGCAGGTGCAGCGGACCAGGGACAAAGAGCCCCATCTGAATGAACCAAACCAAGGCTGGCATCTTCCTTTGGGCCTGTCTGCCCTCTGCTGGGAGGAAGAGAGAGAGTCGATGCTGGGGTCTGGTTTTTGCCCACTGGGTCTCCCGGCGTGTGGGACGCCAAGGAACGAAGACAGCCTAGAGGCTGACGCCAGGCCAGGCGTCCCCACAGGCCTGGGGTGGCTGTTCCCCCCGACTCCGGAGCCTTGTAGGCACCTTGCAGTTTTAGGGGCTCCCCTGAACCTCGATGAGGCAGAGACTGCACCAAGGGAACGCCTTTCTGTCTCCCCGCTTCCTCTCTCCTCTCACTTGCCAGAACTGTGGCCTTCTTACTTGGTTTTCCCTCTTTCTCTTTGCTCCGCATCGGGCGTCACTCTTCCTTTCCGCCACGGGAGACCCCGACTGGCTCCAGTTAAGAGCTGCCCCGGGGGGTTAGCACGGGGCCTTCATCCCGTGATGGCAGCCTGGCCAGTGAGACCAAAACTCTGATTTCAGTGAGATGACAGATTGCCCTGTAACAGTCAACTCTGTGTGATTCCCATGTCACCAGGAAGGCTGGATCAGAGACACAATCACTGCTACAGTTGGAAAGCTCTCCTCAGCCTGGGGGGAATGTGACTCAGTGTCCCCTGCCGCATCAAAGCCCTGCAAGTGACCCTCACAAGCCCCCGGTTGTCCCCCTCTCGCAAGGGACGCCATTATTGTCAGCATCGGACACACCGATGGAGCCATGACTCAGCAGGTCCCAAGGTGAAGCCTGGCGTGGACTCTGGGACACCAGCTCTCTCTTGCTCCCATCGGAGCTGTGCTGATGGCAGACTTCGCCTGTGCTGTGGAAAAAGGATATGGCCTTCGTAGCCACACTCCGGAGATTCCAAGAGGTCCCTCCGCCAGGCTCGCCTCCTGAGAACAGTCCTCACTAGCTGCCGGGAGGGTCTCACCTTCTGCAAACCTTCTCAGGGAGGAGGTACTGACCACTCAGAGGGCTTTGGACCACAGAACGAGTGACAGTCAATGGTACCAAACATCATCTGTCAGCAGCATGCGAGTTAACCAGTCAATTGCATACAATTGAATAGCCAATTAACACATTGACTGTGTATGGTAATACAGTCAGTAGCTGGGCTGTATACTGAGCCTGGGATTAAAGGTCGTGCTAGGGCTTTACAAACGTGACCTAGGTAGGAACCGTGCCCAAGTATAGGATTCCTTCGCTGAGCTTAACGGAAACGAGTGTTAGAAACAAACCACTGACGTTTTAAATCCTCCGTATCACAAAGGGGATGTCTTTTGGGGAGGGATTAAGATTACAAAAAAGGTTTTGAAAAACCATAGGACGGACAGTAAGTGTACATATGTCCTGATGGGGCCGTTTTGTCCTCATCTCCAGGAGATTCTTATGCTCAAGGTGGCTCAAAAAGAACCCCAAGTCCGGCCAGGCTACAGGCCCCTAACGCCACATGCTGGGGACCTGTTCTGCAACTCTACCAAGGGCCTTACCTGTCCCATCCATGATGTCTGAAGGTTGGAGCACCTCGTATGAGCAGGGATCCCTGGGCATCGGGACCGGCTCCATTTCGGACAGGGCAGGCAGAGACAGCTGGCTGGAGCTCAGGGACTGTCCGTTTTCCAGGGAATCCTCTTCATTGGATATGGAGAGCTCCCCGTCTGCAAGTGCGAGAAGGAGATTGCGCAGTGAGACAGTGCCTGCCTCCCGGGGAAGGGCGACATTTAGAATCTGCTAGTTGAGTCTAAACGTTTCTGAACAATCTTTACCAAGGGCAGGATGCAAATCTACACTTGTTCTTTTGCTTTGCAGACCCTCATTTTAATTTTAGACCTCTGGCATCTGACCACGAGGGCAGCAATTTCCGGTGACCTCTAGCAAATTGCCTGCGTGCTTCTCCATCTTTCTAACCATAATCACCGTACTTAGTATGTTTTTTTTTTTTTTTAATGCAAGTGAATTAAAATATACTTTTCTTCATAATTTTGGAAAGCCTGGAAAAACTGAGCAGGCCTCAGAGACTGGAAAACCAGGAATAAGAATTCCTACTTTAGGGAACAAAGGGCTTTCTATACCGCTCAATACCAGAAGAATGGGTTCTCTAAGGCTCTAAGCAAAATTCATCCTTTTTTTTCTCTTTCCTCCTGCTGACACCCCATTTCTCCAGGTAGATAAATGTTTGGAAGGGCTCAAAGCTCCCCCCCCCCCCCCGGCCCGCCCCCTGACAATAGAGACCAATCCTCACTGGCTGGTGGGAGGGTCCCACCTTCTTCTAACCTTACAAGGGATAGAGTGGTGACCACTCAGAGGGCTTCAGACCAAACTACAAGGCGGCAGTGACCTAAGGATGCTGGGAAGTGCCCCAGTTCTCCCAGTGTCCACCAGTGATCACACCTTGGGGGTGAGCAGATTTTGATCTGGCTTTAAGCTCCCTCAAAGCAAGGGGTAGGCAGCCAGTTAACACATGGTTGAGGATCAAAGGCTCCCGCACAATGGCCATTTGTCAAATCAAAATTCCCCCAGCGTGATTTCATCCTGGCCCAGGGGAGTCCTAAATAACTAGGCATTAAAGTCAAATTAATTTTTAAAAAGGACTGAAAGCTGTTCCAGTAAGATGAATAAACATCCAGATGAAAGGCTGTTAAGTTATGCTTAGTCAGAAACACAGAAACCCACGAAGCAATGACCTGCCTTACAACTGCAAAAAAGATGATTTACTTGTAGAAATGAAACAGCGAAGTGACTCCAAGGTTAATCTTGTATCAATAAATCCTTTTCTTTGGCCATGCTCCTCCCAAGGCTTGATTTTTATACGCAACAATATGCGGTGGTGAAGGAGTCTTGCCTGCCCCCTTCCCCCCGGGTTAGAATTGGCCTGATGAAATGTACATTCAACAATGTAATCTACAGACAGAAAGGTTTCAGCAGCATACGGTTCAAGGACATAGGGTATTTGACCTGAATCTTGGATAAATGTAGAAAAACACAGGATACCAAAAAATCACCCAAAGCAGATGATTGCACCGACATGCTTTAAGATTGTGGGGCTCCCCCCCTCCGCCTTTCTTTTTCATTTGGCCGTTCTGTATGCCCTGAATGGTAGAGTAGTTAGTATCATTGTAATTAACAAATGATGGCTACTCCTCATTAATGAGAGAAGAGCAGTGCAGACGGTAGGGCCAAGGCCATGGGAAGTACACAGCTGAACCGAGAGTCTTCAGGAGGGAAGGGCTGCGGGGTGAGTTAACGCATTGCCGTCCCATAGGGGATGGTCCCCAGTCCCCTTAACATGCTTTAATGTAGCATGTTCACACCAATGCCGTGGGAAGTAGGACTGCTTTGGGTTCCCAGGTGGTGGAATAATGAGTGACGCGGCTGCCGTTCGGTTGAACGCATCTCTAGGAAACCACTTGGACTTCTGATGCTCCCAGTGTAATGAAAGTCCTGGGTATGACAACCGGAGGAGGAGGGGTTTCAGTGCTATTGCCAAGTTCTGCTTCTTTGGGACAACAGTGGAATCAAATGACTGCTGTTCCTTTGTAGCAGATAAAAAGAACCATAGAAACAGAAGTGGGGAAAAGACACAACATAACTGGATTCCTTAGACTCTCTGAATCTCAGTTTCATCAAGGCAGGTGGCTTAGTGCTGGAGGCGTGGCTGGTTAACGGAGAAGCACTCCTTGGGACACAACAACTCTCCAAAACTTTAAGTCCCCATAGATTAAAGGTACCTTTGCTAAGTCACAAAGGCCCAAACCACTTTGGAGAGGGAACGATCTTGGGACTTCCACTGTCATAATTTCCAAATATGCATTTCCACTAAAAAAATTAAAAATAGAGAAAATAGAAATAAGACATTGATCATATCACCACCCTAACAGATACAGTTTATTCTTCTGTACATATTTTTCATAGTTGTAATCTTACTATGCATCAGATTTTGTCCTTTTTTTTACTATTATAAGCATTCTAATTTGCATAATTATCATCTTGCTGATTATATTGGATGAATAAACTGGCATTTATTTAGCAATCTCCCTATGGCTGGTCGTAAAGGGATTTCTAGTGTTTTATGATAAGAAGAAACCTCCCTGCATAAAGTCTTTTCTGTCATTAGAATTCTCCACTTGTAGGGGCGCTTGTGTGGCTCAGTCAGTTGAATGTCTCTGACTTTTGATCTCAGCTCAGGTGTTGATCTCAGGGTCATGAGTTCAAGCCCCATGTTGGGCTCCATGCTAGGTGTGGAGCCTACTTAAAAAAAAAAAAAAAAGGAAAAATATTGTTTCCTTCGCTGTGCAGAAGCTTTTTGTCTTGATGAGTTCCCAAGAGTTCACTTTTGCTTTTGTTTCCTTTGCCTCCGGAGCCATGACTAGTAAGAAGTTTCTGAGCACTGGGTGTCATATGTAAGAGATGAATCCCCAGGCTCCTTTTTTTTTCCCCTCTTAAATGCATTTTTTTTTTTTTTTTGAGGGTTGGGGAGGTTGGGGCAGAGAGAGAGGGAGACACAGAATCTGAAGCAGGCTCTAGGCTCCAAACTGTCAGCACAGAGCCTGATGCGGGGCTAGAACTCACAAACCATGAGATCATGACCTGAGCTAAAGCTGGACACCCAACCAACTGAGCCCCCCAGGCACCCCGAATTACTGGGTTCTACTCCTGAAGCCAAGACTACACTGCATTTTAACTAACTTGAATTTAAATTTAAAAAATGGTTTTTCATTAAATGATACAAATCATGGTTTTTTTTTTTAATTTTTTTTTTAACGTTTATTTATTTTTGAGACAGAGAGAGACAGAGCATGAATGGGGGAGGGGCAGAAAGAGGGAGACACAGAATCCGAAACAGGCTCCAGGCTCTGAGCTGTCAGCACAGAGCCTGACGCGGGGCTGGAACTCACGGACCGCGAGATCATGACCTGAGCCGAAGTTGGACGCTTAACCGATTGAGCCACCCAGGCGCCCCACAAATCATGGTTTTAAAAAGGTTAAATTGTAAAGAAGCATTCAGAAGTAAAACAATATAAACCTCAAAAAAAAAAAAAAAAAAGAAAAAGAAAAAGGAAGTCTCTCCTTTTAGGAGAGATCCCAATAGATGAAATTTATGTGTATTAATATCTCAATATCTAGCTGGGAATTCCTAATGTTCAGTAATTCCAAATTTGATTAGTTTGAAGAATATATAACTCTTCATGTCCTTTCTATTTACCAGCACTATTTATTAGTCTCTTTACTGGCCCTTTTAATTAGCATTATTAGAAAAAGTGTTTTTCTTTTTTAGAAAGAACATAACCCTCCTGAGTAACAGGAGTCTTGTGGATTATTCGTACCTTCATCTATTTAAATTTTTTCATGTTTGTTTATTTTGAGGGAGACAGACAGTGAGCGAGTGAGCAAGGGAGGGGCAGAGAGAGAGAGGGAGGGAGGGAGAGAATCTCAAGCAGGCTCTGCACTAATGCAGGGCTCAAACTCATGAACCATGAGATCAAGATCTGAGCCGAAATCAAGGGTCAGACTCTTGACCGACGGAGCCATCCAGGTACCCCTATTCAGAACATCACTGTCTCTTGTTACCATGGATGAGAAAAAGTTTGCTCCTTATTCTAATATTAGATATTAGAAATAATATTAGAAATTACATTGCTCTATAGAATGTTAGAAATTATTTTGATGTTTTACATGATCTTCTAAAATTATCTGTAATAATGGTCTTCAAAATGGCCCACAACAAGTGCCCAGCAGTTTCCTACCAGAATGAGGAGTGTGAACAGGGAGAAGGTGGAAGGCACATGAGACCAGAGGGGTCGAGGCGGTGCTTCTCCGGCATCAGCGGTTTTCTGGAGGCAGGCTAAAGCAGGTGGCTAGACTCCGCCCCCAGAGTTTCTGAGCCAGAAGGTTTGCGGTGGGATGGAGGGTATGCACCTCTAGCAAGTTCTTGGGGGATGCTGGAGCTGCTTTGGTGGTCAGGGTTCCACTCTTGGAGACGATTGGAGGTTAGGAATCAGGCAAAGGAGCCCGGAATGACAACAGCGCCTTGTCACGATGCCCCAAGGGCAGGAAATGCTGTCTATGCGGCAAATGGGGAAGAGAGGCTGTTGGTAAACCGCAAAGAGGACAAGAAAGCAGGAGGCTGCATTGTCTAACCATGGATCATGAATATGAACTTGTCACAAAGGAATATGGGACTGCGGAGAGCAGGAAGGCAGAGTGGAAAGTTAAAATGTGAGCCAGATGCGAACATATTTAACAAGGGAAAATCAGGTCACAGAAGTGACAGAGAGAATAAGGCAGACGTGAGTGCAAGTCAAGGTCATAAATCTTGAAAGATGAGACACAGAAAGCAGTGGGTCTAAGGCACAGAACTGGCCACGGAAACTGTGCCAGCCGTATTCTCCTCTTCCCCTTGTGAGACCTAAGAAAGGAAGGTGCTGGTAGAGTCAGGTTAACCACCAAATCAAGGAGAGTGAAGGGAGAGGGGTCAGTGAATGAATTCATTCAGTTGACAAACATCTGTCGAGAGTCTGTAATTAACAACACGCAGCAGAAACCAGACACTGCAAACGCTCAGCACGACCTTGTAAGAAAGAAATTGGCTTTCAGCTCCTTATGGTACTTTAGAAACCCCTGCCCCGTCTGCGCCCCCCCCCCCCAAGCCCTGGAGCTTTACCACAGCCCGCCCTGCCTCCCCTCCCATAAGCCAGGCATGGAGTCAATTGCTAAAAAGAACACAAAGAAATGCAGAAACGCAGGTGCAATGAGGAACCAGCATCCAAGGTGGGACAAAGGAGCGAGAGTGCAGTCAAACCCTGAGAAGTAGATGAAGGGGCAGAAAGGAGACAGAAGACCTGTGCTCAGAACCCAGGAGGCCACAGATTTCAGGAGGATTTCCTCTCACGTGGAATTTTTCTTTACTGTTCTGAAAGTAAGATTTATGTAAAAGTTGTCTTCCAGAGGACTGGTTCAAAAGATGCATTAAAAAATGTTTTTTTTTGTTTTTGGGCCGGTTAAGCATCCGACTTCAGCTCAGGTTATGATCTCGCCGTCCACGAGTTCGAGCCCCGCATTGGGTTCTGTGCTGACAGCTCAGAGCCTGGAGCCTGTTTCGGATTCTGTGTCTCCCTCTCTCTCTGCCCCTCCCCTGTTCACGCTCTGTCTCTCTCTCAAAAATAAACATTAAGCAAAATTTTTAAAAATGTATTTCTAGTTGGATAAGACATCTTATCTTTACTTAATAAATAAGAGTTGACTCTGAGTGTAAAAACATTGCTTTATAGGACGTCTCGGTGGCTCAGTCCGTTAAGCATCCAACTCTTGATCTCAGCTCAGGTCTTGATCTCTGGGTCATGAGTTCAAGTCCTGTGCTGGGTTCCATGCTAGGCACGGAGCATACTTAATAAAGAATTGCTTTATACCTATACACTGAACCATTATGGCAACACATTTCACATGGATGAAAAAAAGAAAACTTCAAAACTAGAATAGTAGAAATAAATATGCACACACATTTATTTATTCAGATTGTGTAAGAGGGAAGCCAGATGGAGAGCTTTCGACTGACTCACAAAACTTTTTGATTTTCAATCTGCAAAATAAAAAGCTATACACCAAATGTAAGAAAAAGAGCAGTGTCGTGGAGAAACATGAGCCAAACACGGCTAATAAAAGACCGACTCTTCCAAGAACGAAGAGTATTTGTACAAACAAATGGAAGTGTTCCACAGGCCACTTGTGAGATGCAGATACTTGCTGGGAAGGAAAGAAACGCAAATGAAATGACCATGTGGGTGATGCCCAGACATTAAAAAATGGGTCTGGGGACACCTGGATGGTTCAGTCGGTTAAGCCACTGACTTCGGCTCAGGTCGTGATCTTGCAGTTTGTGGGTTCCAGCCCCGTGTCGGGCTCTGTGCTGACAGCTTGGAGCCTGAAGCCTGCTTCGGATTCTGTGTGTGTCTCTCTCTCTGCCCTTCTCTCGCTCTCTCTCTCTCTCAAAAAGTAAATAAACATTTTAAAAACATGGGTCTGAAATCATGTCAAGTACAGAAGCAGGAATGGAGGACAGTTTGTACACGTGGCTCAGGAGAAAATCAAAATGAAATACGGATGCAGGGTGGCAAAGTTCTGGTGTAAACTTGGCAAGACAAGAAGGAGAGTTTAGTGATCATTAACTTCTTTTCTGTAAAGGTGCTTACATTTGTAAACACACACACCAATCGCGTGGTGCCTTGTTACATTAAATAAAAAAATAATAGTTTTTGTTGGAGGGAAAAACCCCTTCCTCACACTTCTGGTTTCTTATGAATGCGTTGATTTCCCCTAAGCCCTCTTTTTTTTTTTTTTTTTTTTCCTGCCTGGCTTCTTACCCTTTCTTCTCTGCAGTGAGCTCATAGCTAGGTCCCTGTTTCTCCCACTAGGGGGAGTGAACCTACCCCAATGGTGAGCACTGGGGGCTTTACTCTGCATTGTTCCCTGGCCACCTTGGGCCAGCGTTGATCCAGGACTCGGACTTTTTCTTCTTGGTGGGCTGATGTGAGGTCTAGGCTTGGGGGGAGGGCGTGAGTAGAAAGTTGTCAGGCCCGTTAATGACCTCCTCTACACTAGCCTTTATCAAGAGTCCTAGTATCGGACCCTGCAGAACCTGAGAAGAGTCTGGAGTCTCAAGGGAAGAGAAGGCTTTTCTATCTTAGGTAGGTAGGTAGGTTAGGTAGGTAGGCAGATAGACAAATAAATAAATAGGAAGGTGACAGGAAGAATGGTGTTACAAACCATGCTGTCCGTATGTTGGCAAACAGCAATGCACCGTGAGCATTCCTAACTCAATCTCAGGAGGGCTGGGTGGGGAGAGGGGAGCAGCAGGTATCATGCAAAGGAGCCAGATTCTGAGCGTGGGGGGCGCCACGTTCTCGTTTTTGTCATCACTAGCTTGCCACAAGTGACTCAGCATCTAGGACTTCAGTTTCTGCCCCTCGAAAACAAAAAAGGACTACTGTGTTGGTGCCCAGCGTCCTTCCAGACCAAAGTGTTATGTGTAGGGCAGTTGTAAGAAATGAGAACAAGTTCTCCCCCAAAACTTGCAAATAAGCCTAACCAGCAAACCATTTTCCACTTCAGTTTCCTTTTCCTTGTCTGACTTACTCTAGGTGGGCATATCACAGCAAGAACCAGGAAGTACACTGATGGATTTCAGGCTCGTTGTTCGCTAATAAGGTCTTATATTTTTATTTAAAAAAAAACTGTTAAGCAAAGTGTTAGCATAGAGCTAGAAGCCTGTGCATTACATACAAAGCCACTAGATTCAGTAGACAAACAAGGGGGGGAAATGGGACAGACACTGAAAGGGATGGTCAAAGAAACATTTTTAAGCATTTTGGAGCATCTTCAATGTCAAGTACAATGACAGATGTTATATATATAATTACATATTATATATATTTATATTATATATATTTTTAATATATATTATAACTATACATTAAATATATATAATAACAGCCCCTTAAATAATGTTTTGGGAATTTATTATGATCCAGGTACTTGTTCACTTAATGTATACCTAAAACAATTCTATGGGGTTGGTTCCAAGATTATCTTCGCTGTATAAAGGAAAGCAAACACCAGATGGTTTCAATGACTTGTGTAGAATCCCATAATCGGTAGGTGATGAGCTAGTAAGTGGTGAGACTGTGTGATCTCATTTAAAACGACTTATTTGGAAATTTTAGTTCCTTAAGGATGGCAAAAGAACACCGTAGCAATCCTTTATAAGTAAGTCATGTAGATGTCATAGTTAGAATTCCAATTCTGTTACTGTGAAGGACATACAATAGAGAAGAAAAGTGAATGACATCATGAAATGGAGACTACGTTTAGGCATCAAGGGGAAAGAAAAATGACAGCGTAAGAGAAGCATCAGGTAGCAATTTCAGGCTGGAAACAGGAGGAACAGTAAACTGCATCACTGTTGCTAAGGCAAACTTGTAGAACCTATACACGCAGCTTGTGAAAATTCAAACACATTTTCGTGTACTGGTGGTCCCCAAGGGCTATCACTAAAGCAAACCCTAAAAGCGAAGCTACGTACATTACAGCAAATCATTACCTTTGTAAAGACACGTACGTACGAGGAGCCTAATGCAAGCATTTCCTGTTTTTTCCCCTTTGAGACCAGAGCTATTGTTCAGTCTATGCCATGTTCTCATTCTAGCTCCCCAGACATGCTCTTTGACCCAAAAAGGCACCTGCGCCGAGTGGCTGATGAGTTCAACGTGAAGGTGCTTTTCCAAGAAATGTTTCTCGGGTGGTGGACCTAATATTAATAAGCCGCGAAACACAGACTTTTTAAACCTCTTTTTTTTTTTGACATTGATATATTTTTTTCCACTAGAGTAGGGAAAAATCCACCCACGAAGGGGGTAGAGCCATTGTTTTGAAACCCACAAAGGTTTCACTTTAGAACAACATAGAGGCTTTTGGCAAAGCTTCCGTTAATCCCAATAACCTTTTAGATCATTGCAAGTCAAAGCCACTAGCTGCTCTCCTGGTCAGATGATCTGCCAAGCAACAGTTAGCTAAGAAATAATTTATCTAAGGGTTTTATTGAAAGGTTAAAAGCCGTAAACCTAAGAAGTCAGAAATGGCTCCCCTGGCATTTGTCAACTTTCGTTGGAGATTATTTTCTTCAGTTTGCCTGAGTTCAGGGAATAGCTGTAATTAAACTAAACGGTGCTACAGATAACATTTTGTAGAACTTTAAACATACCCAGCAAGAAATACATTCCTATTAAACACTGCCTGTTTGGGAACGAATGCACTGGATTCCTGAGCATTTAAAAAGGCTTGAACCTCTTCTTTGCCAGAACAAAAACCCTAGAGTCTCTTCTCTCTCTCTTCTGGTGGGTTTTCTTGTCCACCATGGACCAGTCATTTTGAGTGTGTGTGTTTAAAAGTCTCTGTGTATCACCAGGACTTAAGACAAACACTTCAGGAGTCTGTAGGATCGGGGAACCTGCATTTTAGGAATTTACAAGAATCTTCTACTTTATCTCTGCTTACAGCTAGAAGTCTTTGGATTATTCTGGCCAGCTTATACAGAGGAACAATTTTGCAAAAGCCATGAGGCTCCTTTGTCTGATACAAGCATCTTCGTAACTCGGAGTCCTTTTGAACCTATCACCTTGCAAATCTGTACACGATGTATTCCAATCTCAGAATCTAATTGGTTCTGTGATACTCTGGACAATTTCATACATGGAATGGAGCGGCACATGCTTTTGTGCTTGGAGAACCACCTCGCTTTTCTGTTGTTGCTACTGGTCTGGACTTGATATCCTATTTTAAAATGATTAAGAGGCCTTTGCCTAAACCATTGAATACATGAGGTGCAATGACTTCCTGTCACAAAAGTGGCACAGACCTTGGGGAGCCTGTTTGGGCTGCACGTCTCTGTAGCTGTTTTCTGTCGGATTTATCGGCGTTTCCTGCCTGAACTGGACCGGATGGTCAACCAACTATCGCTCATGTGGATTCTCAGTTGCTGGCCGGGACTGCAAATGCATGGTTGCGTCATTGCTGTGGTGTCCCCCCACCCAGAGCTGTTTCTTATATCTGTACTGGGTATAACTCTGCCTCTCCCCCCATCTTCATGCCAAAGCCCACTCGTTCTTACATCATCTATCCTGATGAAGTATCATGGCTCCGACCACTATTTGCAAACAACGACTCGGGCCCCAAGGTTTGTAGCTAGAAGGGGATTTACCATCTTGCTCTTCCTGAGCATTTGGATACCAAAAAAAAAAAAAAAAAAAAAAAAAAAGCAACTGGGGCAGGGATTGAATATAAAATGAATGGGATGTCACCGTTTCTCTCCTATGCTATTATACAATCACATGACTCTCACAGAATCATGCCGCGCCGTGCAAAGGCCTTGCATGGTTACTGGAGCAGGCCAGGTGGGAACCAGAAGCTGAGATTTTAAAAAAATCCTCAATGACTCGAGCTGGGGAGGGAAATGCAAGCGGCTTCTAGATCTAAGTAGCTCTGTTTCTCTAGCTCGGTTCTCCAAAAGGGCACCCTGTGGCCACATGTGGCTACTTTTAGTTAGTTAAAACTCAATAAAACCAAAAATGCAATTCCCCTCAGTCAGACCAGCCACACTTGAAGTGCTCAATAACCATGCGAGGCTGGAGGCTGCTGCGGTGGCCAGGATAGATGATGACAAACATTTCTGTTATGGCTGAAAAGTCGACTGAACTGCACTGCTCGTAACCCACTTGAAAATCACCATAATGGCCCTAATGAATATGCAAAAGTGAGCCCATTTCCAGAACCAGGAAGGTAAAATGATGTTGCTAACCTGGTCCAGATGGCAGTAAGTGGTCAGTTTGATGGGTAATATTTCCTTCAGAGAAATTAAGAGAGGGCTGGCGAGTGAAGACACGCTCTGGGGCACGTGTGGATGGCAGGAGCCCTGAGACCGGCAGCCAAGAGCTACAGAGGTGGGCATGGCCTTCGGAGAAGTCCTAAAACCTCACAACGGAATCTCAGCTCTCCCGGTGGCACTAGGGGGAGTCTAGGCTCCAGTGAAGGGAAGGCAACTGGGGCAAGGCAACCATCTAAGAAGAAGAGCTTACCAAACTCAACACCCAAAAAACAAACAACCCAGTGAAGAAATGGGCAGAAGACGTGAACAGACACTTTTCCAAACAAGACATCCAGATGGCTGACAACCCATGAAAAGATGCTCAACATCACTCATCATCAGGGAAATACTAATCAAAACCACAATAAGATACCACCTCACACCAGTCAGAATGGCTAGAACTAACAACACAGAAAACAAGAGATTTGGGCGAGGATGCGGAGAAAGGGGAATCCTCTTGCACTGCTGGTGGGAATGTAAGCTGGTGCAGCCGCTCTGGAGAACCGTATGGAGGTTCCTCAAAAAACTGAAAATAGAACTACCCTACGACCCAGCAATGGCACTACTAGGCATTTATCCAAAGGATACAAAAATTCTGATTTGGAGGGGCCCATGCACCCCAATGTTTATAGCAGTGCTATCAATAACAGCCAAAGCATGGAAAGAGCCCAAATGAAAGAGAGAGAGAGAGAGAGAGAGAGAGAGAGAATGGAGCACTACTCAGTGATGAAAAAGAATGAAATCCTGCCATTTGCAACAATATGGATGGAACGAGAGGGGATTGTGCTAAGTGAAATAAGTCAGAGAAAGACTGGTATCATAGGATTTCACTCATGTGGAATTTGAGAAAAAAAAACAGATGAACAGAGCTGGGAAGGGAAGGAAAAATAAGATAAGAACAGAGGGAGGCAAACCATAAGAGACTCTTCAACACAGAGAACAAACGGAGGGTTGCCGGAGGGGATGGAACAGTCAGGGTCCTGGGGTTGCATTCTGAAAGCCGAGTCCTGGGAGATGAAAAGTTTCCCTGTGCCTTGTATGCCCAGAAGACGAGAGAGCGGGGACCGGGATCCTGGGTGTAGATCTCCCAGCTGAGTGTTGCTGGTTTGCAGATATTTACATGGGGATCGAGGCTGAATGCTTACTTGTCTACATCTACGCAAGTCCTAGGCAAATCAGGAAGGGCTTTCTTTTCTTTTTTCTTAAATTTTGTTTACTTATTTTGAGAGAGAGAAAGAGAGTGAGTGAGTGAGTTGAGGAGGGGCAGAGAGGGAGAGAGAGAACCTAAAGCAGTTTCCATGCAGGCAGCATGGAGCTCGATACAGGCCACAAACTCAAGAACCATGATGTCGTGACCTGAGCCGAAACCAAGAGTCGGACGCTTAACCAACCGAGCCACCCAGGCGCCCCTTGATTCACTCACTCTTTCCTCCGGACGCTGTGTCTCTACGTGATGCTGCAATTAGTGCAGCCATGTTGTTACCACAAAGCGTCCAGCCTGATGATGGCATCCCTTAGCCATGTTATTGAACTGCTGAATTAACCAGCCTCAGAGCTGTCCTACTACTGGGCTTTATAATGGGAGATTCATTCACTCACTCAACTCATTCATGCAAAAAGTATTAAATAAGCACCAAGAAATGCCAAGCATTGCTCAAGGCATTAGGAATACCATAGAGGACAAAACAAAGACTGTTGGTCTGATTTTGCTTATCGCTTCACCCTCCTTAAGTTTTTGTTAACGGAAAACAGAAGCATTTTAACGTTCACCCTGTTGGTCGCGCATTGGCTTCATAGGTCATTTAAAAGCCTACAATTAAACAGCGTAAAAATAATCAAACGGACACTTCTTGGACCCTATCTTAGTTGGCGTGTCTGTGTTCGACACTTCAGACCATTTTCCCCCAAACCACTGCCCCTTGTCTTGGCTTCCATACTGATACACATTTCTGGTTTACTTCCTATTTTTCTGTCCACTTCTCAGTCTTTGAGGGTCTTCCTTAACCCCAGGCCATTTTTGCTTTACTCCTAGATGATTTAATGTTGGGGGTTCCATGGGGTTTTCTATCAGGACCATTTATGTCCCCCTACTCCAACTTCTTCCAGAGCCATCGTCAACTCACATGACTTAACGACCATTTATTTATACGACTATTCCAAACCTGCATTTCCAACCCAGATCTCTCTCGTGAGCTTTCCAATCTGTATATTTAGTAGTCTATTTAGACATTTGGGTATCTCACACCCAGTGTGGTCAAACCACGGCAATATTCTGTGTCTTAAGCTCACTGGGTCTTGGGTCCCCAGCTCAGCGAATGGTCCCTGTATCTGCTCGCAGATTCTGTCCAACGCAGAATCCTGAGTAGCTGCCACGGTTACCCCCTCTCCTTCACTCTCTGAAATCAGGACCCTCCTGATTCCATCTCCTCTAATTCTTCAATCTGTCCTCTCCCCCAGCCACCCCCATTTCTGCCCACCCCCACAATCAGGTCACTGGATCCCGGCAACAGTCACTATCTGGCCACCCTGACTCATGTCTTGGGCTCCCTCCAAGTTCTGGTTCCCTATAGGCAGAGCGATGAGGCTGCAAATCCGATCATGCAGCAAACCCTTCCAAAGCCCCTCACTGCTCTCAGGATAAAGCACAAACAATGAATATCATTTTCCTGTCTGCACGATCTGCCCCAACGCCCCCTCATCTTACAGACGTGCTGGACACACACTCTGTTTCCCTCCCTTTTCCCCAGCTCGGTGTCTCCTCGGGGGCTAGTTCCTCCCCTTCTGACATTCCCCTTACCCATCCAGCTTCCCTAGGATAAATCTCATCACACTGCAGGTTTCCTCTGCGATACCCCTCCTTCCAAGATGCCCTCCCTAAGTCTCCAGACGTGGGTGGGTGATGCTTCCCTTGCCCCCAGACATCCTGTTCTTGCCCTGACTGCTGAGTGCCTGAACCCTACTCCCAGGGCTGTGGGTTCTGTCAGCCAGGGGAGTCTGGCTTGTCCCTCCTTAGTATTCCTGGTGCCCAGAATGGCACCTGCAATGTAACAGGTGATCAACAAGCACACGAGAGAGGAGTACATATACTGGGGATGGTTGGTCATGGCTGTAATAATAATTTCCGTAGTTTTCTGGCTTGGGATGGTGACTTTTTTTTTTTTTTTGAAAGAACCTTATTACTTAAGAGAATTTTGATCACAACTTCTGCGCATTCTCTTTATCGTTTAAACCACTTTCCAACTGCTAGGGCAAACTCCTCTGTACTGGGCTCGGAGGTGCTAGGAGGGCAATTACATGTCGCTGATACTGAAGGTAAACCCTCCTTTGATTTCCACACCGCTACTCTACACACAGCTTTCGGAAGATGCCACTTCCACAAGAGGCACGGGGAACATCTCAGGATGTGACCCATTAACGGTGCCTGGCAGAGGCTGTGAAAAGCGGTTCCCACAAACTCCGACTTGGGAAGCATATACACCCGGGTTACAGAGAAACACAGGACTTAAGAAGGGCTGAGCCTAGTACAGTTTGGTCTCCTCTGATCTGCTGGAGAATTTTTATTTTTATTTTTAAAATACGAGGACCTTTTAATGTAAATATCAGGTCTCTCTCTCTCTCTCTCTCTCTCTCTCTCTCTCTCTTTCTCTCTGGAATGCCAGACAAGGGAAAACGCAGCCTCTTGCATAAAAGAGTTGTCCATTTCAGGGAGCTTCTCTTTGTGCTTATAATGAAAAATAACACCTTCCACGATGTCGCTCTCACTCAGTGAAGGAAGAGAGCACACTTCGGGGCACTCTGTTATGTGCTGGGGAATGTTATCTCTAATTCCCAGCACACAATGGACAGTAGAGATGCTCCCAGTCCGTTCTGCTGACGTGCCCCCCCCCCCCCCCCCCCCCTTCTTCCTTCCCCCCCTTGGGGGGGCCCTCTCCTTCCCGGGGTCTCTGCGGGATCCCCGTGGAGACTCCCAGGAGAGCTGCCGTGGTCTGAGCTACCTGCTTGCACATTCTGGTGTCCTGTTCCCCCTTAGGGTGTGGATGTGTGTCCCACGCAGGCGCGATGTATCATGCCACAGCAGAGAGGTGGTCTCCTTTCCCTGTCCTGCCCCCCTGACAACTGCCATATACATCCCATGCCCATCCTGTATGGAGAGGGTGATCCTGAGGGAGGACTGAGGTTTCCCGGGAAAATCCACTACAATCGCCACTATTAACCCTAACATTCTTTAATTTTAATTTTTTTTTTTTTTGAGAGAGAGAGTGAGAGAGAGAGCGAGTGAGCGTGGGGGAGGGACACAGAGAGAAGGAAACACAGAATCCAAAGCAGGCTCCAGTCTCTAAGCTGTCAGCACAGCGCCCGACGCGGGGGCTCGAACTCCTAAACTGTGAGGTCATGACCTAAGCTGAAGGTGGATGCTTAACCGACTGAGCCACCCAGGTGTCCTGACCCTAACATCCTTTAAATCCCGCATTATGTTTCTTTGCAGAGATTATTTTCAATGGCGCTAACAGCACCACTTACTCAGATCCTCAGATCGTCTGACTACCAACTGGCAACATGTTACAACAAAGTTTTTCGGTGTTCCTGTAAATTCCAAACGGAGGACACACAGTCTTAGCGGGGGTTTTAAGAGTGCACGCCCACTGGCCGCGTACCCTTCCACAAGGTAATAAGTGGCCTCCCCTGCTTCATCTTTATTTTGGAAAAGTAACACTAGGGACACCAGGTGACCTCCTGAGAGCCTTCCTAAGTCAGAGAAATATCATCACCATTTTACTAACGGCCAAACCGTTCACCGTTGTCAGGATATGTTTCTCCTTAACACTTAAAAGCCACTATATGCCGGGGCACCTGGGTGGCTCAGTCAGTTAAGTGGCCGACTTCGGCTCAGGTCATGATCTCACATTTTGGGAGTTCGAGCCCCACGCCTGGCTCTGTGCTGACAGCTCAGAGCCTGGAGCCTGTTTCAGATCCCGTGTCTCCCTCTCTCTCTCTGCCCCTTCCCCATTTGCGTTCTCTCTCTCTCTCTCTCACTCTCAAAAATAAATCAATGTTAAAAGTTTTTTTCAAAAAGCCACTACATGAAAGTGGAGTATTTAGCACCCATCTACATAAATATACATAATCTGTTCTTGCCTATTTAAATAACTGGCCATAAAGTTTCATGGACCATAAAGCTGAATAAACAAGGGGGATCAGAGAACTGGGAGGTTCACCAGCAACAGCGAATAAAGCAAGTGGTGTGAACCTGGAGAGCCAGCTTCCGGTTGGCACGTACTGTTCTCCCAACACACGTTTACTGAGCATCAGCTACGTGCCAGGCGCTGTTGGAGGCTCTCGGGCTCCATCCATGAACAAACCAGACAAGACCCGATACCCCGCCTGGTGGAACTTCCATTTCAGTGAGAAGAGACAGATGGCAAAAAGGGTAACACAATAAATAACTTACTTCTAGAGCCCGTTTGAAGGTGTAAGAGACAGAAACTAACAAAAGACAGAACACAGCAGAGCAGGGGCAGGAGACGCAGGACCTAGGGAAGGAGGTGGCCACGTAAAATCTGGTTGGTGCAGGGTGAGCTTCGAGGAGAAGGTGACATCTAAGCAAAGACCTGAAAAGAGGGGAGCTATGTGGATGGCTATCTGGGGGAAGAGGGTTCCAGGAAAGGGAGTGGCTAATGTCAACCTCGAGGGCTAGAAAGCGAGCCTAGAGATGTGTCACCGAGAGGTAGTTATGAGGCGGTACGGCCAGGGAGTTGAAGCAAACTTAGGGGCTGGAGGGCAAATCGCAGAGGGCTTTGCACGCTGTCGCAGGGATTTGGAATATCTCCTAGTGAAATGGGGAGCCACTGCAGGCTCTGGGCAGGGGACGATGTGCTCTGATTTACAGAAAACCAAGAGAGGCAAATGCCCTACAGAGGCTTTAAAAGTAACATACTGAGTCCATTTACAATTTTGTGGAAGTAGGGCAGGAGGGCCAATGTGGGTTTCAGCCACAGAGCACTTAATTTCTCTGTGTCACTATCACCTCCTCCAGAAGTCCTCCATGACTGCACTTGTCTAAATCATGGCTCTACTTACGACTTTATCTTTTTACCCTGCCGCTTCGTTTTTCTTCATACAGCTTGCAACTGCTTGACGAAATACCCTATGCGTATTTAATTACTTCCTATTTCTTTTTGTAGAACATAAACTCTGAGAAGGTTAGGATTTTGCTCTTTTGGTGATCGCTGTAGCTCAGGGTCTGGGAGACCACGTGGCACGGAGGGGGCCCTCAGTGCCAATTTGTTGAATAAACCAAGGGGTGTTCCAGGGAGTCTAAGAGAACCCTTAGTTTCTGATTCAAACAGACAGGCCGCAAGGTTGGTAAACAGAGTTAAAAAATGGGCTATCACGGGCGCCTGGGTGGCTCAGTCGGTTAAGTGTCTGACCTCGGCTCAGGTCACGATCTCATGGATGTTGAGTTCGAGCCCCGCGTCGGGCTCTGTGCTGACAGCTCAGAGCCTGGAGCCTGCTTTGGATTCTGTGTCCCTCTCTCTGCCCCTCCCATGCTCACGCATGCTCTCTCTCTCTCCCGAGAATAAATAAACATTTTAAAAAATGAGCTATCAAACTATAGATTACTTTCCACCATGAGTGGAATGGTAATGGCTCCTCTAATTGCTTACCTTGTGTTCCCCCTCAACCTGCTGCATCCATATTGTGGAAATTTTGGAAAACGGGAGAAAAAGAATGTACGATTTCACATCCCTACCACACAGTGGTTAACAACTAAAATTTATCTTTTTATGTAGTTTTGCAAGTATCCTGCCTTCTCACGTGGCCTCCATATACCCAGAGAATAAACCATTTTCTCTGATTTTAAACTTTTAGGTCGGGGGCGCCTGGGTGGCTCAGTTGGTTGAGCACCGGACTTCGGCTGAGGTCATGACCTCACGGTTCGTGAGTCCCGGCCCCATGTCGGGTTTGCTGTTGTCGGCACAGAGCCCGCTGCAGACGCTCTGCCCTTCCCCTGCTTGCAGTCTTCCAAAAATAAATAAAAAACACTAAAAAAAAAAAAAAAAAAAAAAACCAACCAAACAAAAACAACCAAACAACTTTCTACGTAGGGACACCTGGGGGGGCTTAGTTGGTTAAGTATCTGGCTCTTGGTTTGGGCTCAGGTCACGATCTCACGGTTTGTGAGTTCGAGCCCCGCGTCGGGCTCTGTACTGACAGCCCCGAGCCTGGATCCTGCTTCGGATTCTGGGTCTCCCTCTCTCTCTGCCCCTCCCCCTGCTCACACTCTGTCTCTCTCTCTCTCTCTCTCTCAAAAATAAATAAAGATTAAAAAAAAAAATTAAATGAAGGATTTCTGACCTCACTCCTGCAGGCATTTGAGATACTTTTCGTTCTTCCACCCCAGCTCTCGTTTTGCCGGATTTGACTTCTTATGCACCAGTTTGGGATTTTTAACCCGCTAAGCAAAATGCAAAGGATTCTGAGGAGAACCGTCAAGGGTAATAAAACCTCATCGATTCTGAGTCTGCCCTGCCCGCGTCTTGATAAATCTCACGTCCCCACGGGTTACGTTTACACTTTCTACGGACAAGTGGGGTATTATTAAGCAAAAATCAATAGCGTAAAGAAGGTGGAAGAAGAGGAAAGCGACCTAACTAAGGACAAACGGCTCTCCGTTATCAGCAAGCTCACATGGACAGAGAGTAGCCGCGGTGTGGACAGAAGCCGGCCCTCGTGGGCTCTGCGCGGCCCGATGGGCCGACACGGTCATTTACAAACCAACAGGCCGCTGTCGGGGCCCGTGCCTCCCCAGAGGACCCCATCGCGCTGCCAGGTGACCCGCGAGTGCCGTGAGCTAACACAGGAAGGCGGCACGAGGCGTCACCAGCCAGGCAACGTGGAATGCTTGCTCCAAGTCCAGGAAATGCCTCTTGGAAACACACGACTTGGAAAACGAGTAAAGTCCCTTTGCCACTTGCTGTTCCCTCGGGTCGCGGCGATAGAGTCTTATGCGTTCTACCCACCGGGCTCCCAGCTACCGCAAGGTGAGTGATGTCCTAGAGAGGGGAGGAGAACAGGAAACCCTAAGTGGAGGCGTGAGAGAGGGGCCGGGCGGTCTCGTGTCAGTGGTCCCACACCGTAGGAGGGGTTGGTGGACCCCGCACCTCTAGGTAAGAGGGGGCAGGGATGTTCCTTTCTAACCCTTGCGCCTGCCGACTGAGGGTGCGGCATGTAAAGGGTCTCAGAACCTATAAAGGATGATGACGACCCCTCATGATGGTACGCTAACACTTCTTGAGCATTTATGGGATGACAGCTTATTCTACAGGTTGTTATGGACTGGACTGGATCCCCTCCCCCACCTCCGAAATTCATGCCAAAGCCCAAGCGGTCAATGTGACTGTATTTGGAGAAAGGGCCTCTAAGGAGATAATGAAGGTTAAATGAGGTCACAAGGGTGGGGCCCTAATCCAACAGGGCTGGCGTCCTTCTGTGAAGAGGAAGGGACACCAGGAGCGTGTGAGCAAGAGGAAGGGCCATGTGCGAAGGCAGTCATCCGCAAGCCAAGCAGAGAGACCACTCCAGAAATCAGTCCTGCTGACGTCACGATCTCAGACTTCCAGTCTCCAGGTCCGTGAGAAAGCACGTCTCTGTTGCGTAAGCCACTCAGTCTGGGCCGCTCTGTCACAGCAGCCCTCGCAAACCAACGTCCGGGTGCCATCTTCCGTAATCTCGCTGACACGACATCATCCCCACGGTCTTCGTCCAATTCAGACAGAAGCCCAGAGAAGGTAAGCAGTGCGACTGAGGTTGCACAGCTGGTCAGGAGTGGAACTGGAGTGGGACCAGCAATCTGACGACAGGGCCCACGTCCCTCACGGCTGATACGACACGAGATAACAAGATTAACATCCGCGGTGACACAAATGGATGCTTCCCATCAGAAAAAACCCAGAGCAGATACAAGCTTGTGCGTGTTCTGTGTGCAACCGGATTTCTAGTTTTAGTCCCTCTCTTCTTCTCCTCTTCCCTTCATCCAAACGATAAATACGTTTGCGAGCCTTGTCTCTCTCAAGCACTATCGGAGGCTGGGGGGCCTGGCGGTAAGCCTCTGAGGCCCGTGTTCTCCTGGAGCGTCCACGCTAGCAAGGAAAGGCAGCCAACAACTAAACAGAGGAGCACAGACAGAGACAATGCACAGACAAACGAGTGGGGAAGCTGTGCCGACAAGTGGAGGCTAAACCGGTCCTTTCCTCCACTACCCGCTACTGAGCGCCCACAACGAAGCAAACGGGAAAACCATCTGAGGCCCCGGCCTCAACGCCACCATTTCTGTCTCTAGAAAACGAGGCTTTGGCTGCAACGACCCATGGCGTCTTTGGTTACGTCGGAAGTTTCTTGGGCAATGCTTACCCTAACCCAGTTATCGGGTGTGATGGGAACAATAAGCAGTACAGTTAAATATATTCTGTTGAGTATTCCTGAAGGTTAACAGGAAGAGAGAGAAGGGCTGCGGGAAGGTAGGAGGGAGGGGAAGGGGTCATTTAACTGGATCTGAGCAGGCATTAAGAAAATTTTTTTTTGTTCTTTATTCTTGAGAGAGCGTGCGTGCATTAAGTGGGAGAGGGGCAGAGAGAGACGGAGACACAGAATCCGAAGCGGGCTCCAGGCTCTGAGCTGTCAGCATGGAGCCCGACGCGGGGCTCGAACTCACGGACCACGAGATCATGACCTGAGCCGAAGTCGGACACTTAACCGACTGAGCCACCCAGGCGCCCCAGAATCCCTTTTTAGAGGAGAATATGTGCGTTAATAATCTGGCCCACCGTTTAACACCAGCTTCAAACAGTGATAAGACTTGAAACAATTACTGGTGATTCCTGTATCAAGACTGGACGATGACAGTTTGTCATTTCACCAAGAGTCTTAACGGGGAGAGTGGAAGGGAAAGAGGCAAAGGAAGGAGAGGACAGGAGGGGAGGGGAGGGGAGGGGAGAGAGAGTAGGCGGGGGGACGGAGAAGGAGAGAAACCTAATTAAAAACAGCAAAGCTCTTTGGGGCGCCTGGGTAGCTCAGTCGGTGAAGCATCCAACTTCAGCTCAGGTCACGATCTCGCGGTCCGTGAGTTCGAGCCCCGCGTTGGGCTCTGGGCTGACAGCTCAGAGCCCGGAGCCTGCTTCCCATTCTGTGTCTCCCTCTCTCTCTGCCCCTCCCCCACATGCATTCTGTGTCTCTCTTTCTCTCAAAAATAAGCATTAACAAATTAAAAAAAAAAAAAGCAAAGCTGTTAAAAAATAAAAATAAAGAATACCTAATATAAAACCACTGCATACATTTATATTTAAAGACAGTCATTCAATAAGCAAAAGACACACAGTATTCACTGGCAAACACCTGTGGATACATTCACAGAGCATCTGTATTACTGTCAATATTATCATTTGAAATATCTTAGGTGTGCGGCCGTATTTTCTAATTTTTGCCACTTTGACTTCTTTTATTGTGGCAAGACAGACTGTCAGTAAAAAAAAAAAAAATCTGTTAAGGAAATTCTAGATGCCTGTAGGTTTTTAACATTTGTCTTGGGAACCCCTAGTGCCCGAAAGAGCCTCCGCAATTAACTTCACCCCAGCTGTGTGCATTCGAACACCCACAGGCTCCCAACCAGTAACCCGCATCATTCCTGCAGCCACATCATTTTTTCACAGCATCCCGTGGTTTAGTTCCAATGGTGAGAAAAAGGGAGCTTGATTTCTCTCTGCTGATATACTACTGAGAGCTTTGGAGCGGTCTGCAAAATTCTCTTTTCTCTCCAGAACCGTCGGGGGTGTGAGAGGTTCAAATCCCGACAAAGTGACGCAGAAAACGGAACCCAACTCCGAGAAACACGCACACAGATTCCACACGTGGCTTTCTGGGCCCTGTGGAGGGGACCAGTCCCCCTTACCTTTATCATAGATTTCCTTCAGAACCCCTCGTTTTATAAGCTCCTCTCTGCTTTGCCTCATTGATATTTTCCTTTCCAGGGCTACAAGCAAAAACACAGAGAAGCAAGTGTGGGTCAGTAACAAAGACTTTTTCAGAGGAATCAAATGTTAATATGTATTAAAAAGTAACATCCGGAGACACTTCTGTAAGTTACTGTTTTATTAATGTCAGTTACTGAGACCTGTTAACATTTTTTGACAGGAGAACAAGCATTTCACTCAGATTATTTCGTTTAATCTTCAAAGCAAGCTTCAAACTACTTAAGGGGTAGGCACTTGTATTTCATTTCATTTCACCCCACTTTACGGCGTTGTAATCTGTAGCACAGAGAAATTCAACAACTCGTCAGAGCCGCAAGACTCCTGAGAAGAGGAGCCAGGATTCAAAGTCAGGAATGCTACCTCCAAGGTCGGCTCAACTTGTGTGTCACAGCTTATCTCCCTGACTCGGGCCGTTCCTCGTAGGTGGGATTGCTTTTCCTTCCCTCCTTCCTTCCTTCCTTCCTTCTTTCCTTCCTTCCTCCCTCCCTCCTTCGTTTCCTTTCCTTTCCTTTCCTTTCCTTTCCTTCCCTTTCCTCTTCCTTCCTTCCTTTCCTTCCTTCCTTCCTTCCTCCCTTCCTCCCTCCCTCCTTTCCTTTTCTTTCCTTTCCTCTTCCTTCCTTTCCTTCCTTCCTTCCTTTCCTTCCTTCCTTCCTCCCTCCCTCCTTTCCTTTTCTTTCCTTTCCTCTTCCTTCCTTTCCTTCCTTCCTTCCTTCCTCCCTCCCTTTTCTTTCCTTTCCTCTTCCTTCCTTTCCTTTCCTTCCTTCCTTCCTTCCTTCCTCCCTCCCTCCCTCCCTCCTTTCCTTTTCTTTCCTTTCCTCTTCCTTCCTTTCCTTTCCTTCCTTCCTTCCTTCCATTCCTTTCCTTCCCTCCTTTCCTTCCTTCCTTTCCATCTTTCTTTCCCTTCCTTTCCTTCCTTCTTCCTTCCTTCTTTTCTTTGTTTTTTTTAAATTATGTCGATTATATAGATGTCACTGAGGATTTTTTCTTTTCCTTCCCAGCTACTAAAAAAAAAAGTTTGAAAACATCTCCTGTAAACTCTCTGGGTTGAAATGGAGGCAGGTGGTAGGGGGACTCCACCCCCACCCCCACGGTACAGATGCCCATCACTCTCCTCTCTTAGGCTCCAAACCCAAGCAGGCAAGCGACCCGTGAGCTGCCCAGTTATGAAATGCACGTCTACCGTGACTCAGCTGCTCATCTGAGCCAAACACTCAGGCAGGTGGGGCTGGAGGAGCGAAGAGGGAGCGTTTCTCTCAGATCAGTGGGCATGACAGAGAGCAATTCGAGTGAAAACACAGCCCAGGAGTGGAAGAGTGAGTGGCCGCCCAAAGGGCAGGCTTGTGGCTCAAGGCCAGGCTGGGCAGGTCAGGAGAGCCCACGGAAGCGGGCGAGAGAGCCCCCCCAGCAGCTGGCATCCCTGTTTCTGGGTGAAGAGTGGGTAAAGGAGGTGAGACGTTATTTTGTTTGCTTTTGTCACCTTGAGACTCTCCACATCCTTTGGACACACAGTTATGGGGGGGCAGTTATAAAATAAGGAAACTTTTATGCAAATTTAGATACAGATTAATTACACAGAGTTCAGTAGAATTTAGTCCGAAGAATATGAGGAAACGCTAGAAAGCAAGCAAGGAAACGGGGACTGTGATGCTGTCACCTACGAGCTGTGTGACCTTGGTCAAGTCACTTTGCTTCTCTGAGAAAACACTGACACCTCAGCCCCAGCTTCTCCGATTTAATAGGTCCAGGGTAGGACCTGAAGACCTATATTGGAATCAAAAGCTCACTGGGTTATTGGGTCATATCAAGGTTGAAAATCCCTTTTTTATAGATTTGGGGACTTACTATTTTTAAAATAATCTAACGTTCTCTTCACGTCTAGTGAATTCAGGGATATGAGACAAGAGAAAAAACACCAGGTTAGACTGCACTCATGTATAGCTTACTGAGAACAGGTTAATGATAACATGGAAACGTAGAAATATATACCCCCCGAAGTGAGGGCAGGAGGGCTGTACGAAGGTCACGCCACAAAGGTGGGTGAAGGAGTCACCGGAGGAGGGCTTGTTTTGGGGGCTGGAGTTTTAGGACTCATATCGGACGGCATGATGAGGTGGCAGGAGGGTAGAGAGACGTTCTCTGTGCCCAAGAGGAACCTCCAGAGAAGGGAGAGACAACTGCGGGCAGCTAGGTTAGGAAGTTCCGCCTGCTTTTAAGCCAAGATTTGCTAGTGGTGCAGTGGGAAAAGACTGGATAGGCCACGTGAAGCAGGGTTTTTAAGCAAGGACTTTGTGAAAAGATCCTCTGGGTGACGTGAAGCCGTGCGGGAGGCACGCAGAAAGGGGTGCTTGGCCCGTCCTATACTGAGCCACAAATTGAACAGATTTCTTTGAAACAAAATGAGGCTTCCCGGGGGCTTTCCCCAGCGGAAGGACCTGACGCCCAGCATTAAAGGAAGCATCTGCAGCAAGGTGGGCAAAGAGATGGGCTTGGCGAACTGCGGTGGCACTTTCCGTAGAATGTGGGTGCTCCCAGGCCAACCACGCGGACCTCGGCTGTCACGCGTGCTCATTCAAGGACGACAGACCCCTGCCCGTGGCGAAAGGCGCTCTGCCAGGGGCTGGAGACGATGGTGAGCGAAGGGACGGTCCTTCCTTTCACAGAGTTGGCAGACTAAGATGTGGTTCAGACGGTCATCAGATAGTATCACCTAATGTAGGGTTACAAATTAAGGGAAGTCCTGTTTAAAGAAAGGGACACGTCCTGCCCGACGTGTGGTCGATAGCCTCCCTCACTGGGCCATGAGAAAAGGCTTTTCTGAGGAAGAGACCCACAGGCTGAATTTGAGAGGTGAACACATGTTATCTTGGCAAAGGGCAGTCACGTAGGGGCTGAGGGGAACACTCCAGACATACAGCAAGCTGGGCACTGCCCGCCCCCCCCCCCCGATGGAGGAATCATGCCACCATTGGTGGAGAGAAAGCAACCCATGTTACTGCAGCCACCAGCACCAGGTAGAGGACTCGAGATGTAGACAGAGGGATGGCGGGGGGCGGGGGTGCTGGGCCACGCAGGGCCTCGCGGACCATGTTATTCTAAGGGCAACGGGAATAAACGGTCAGAGTTGGGTATCTGAAAGATCAATGCCCACGTCAATGTGGGAAGCAGGCTGGAGGGAGGCCAGTTCTAGGGGATCACCTCGTCTAAGGCAGGAGATGACGGTCACTTGCACCAAAACGCTGGTGACGGAGATGCAGGCAAAGGGTGCATTCAAGTCACGGGAAGGGGGCAATGTTGCCTCGGCATCAAGCTGAGGACGGGAAGGAAAGAGAAGGGTCCGGGGCGACTGCTCGGTTCCTGACGTGCATCGCTGAATGGACACTGCTGTTGATCGCTCGGGTGGGGGGGGACACAGGATGAGAAGCAGGTTGGTAGGGAAGACGGCGATCCCAATGTTGGCCATGCCCAAGAGGTGATATCAAGGACATGCCGGGGAAACGTACCCGGATACTTTCTAAAACAAGGATGGGAGGTTAACTGAGACTGAGCTATACTGGCGTGGACTATGGTGGACTCTTTTCAGTGCTGCTCACACTCTTCCACAGAGATGCTCCTAATGGCAAAGCAGTAATGCCAGGGGCTCCGAGGGCAGGACTGGAGCTGGCTGTCCCCCAAAGGTGCCATTCTTGACTACACTGAGTCTGTCCTTAAGAACTAAGGTGGAGGTCACGGAACAGATGTGCTCGTATTTAAACAATACATCCCCCTCCCCTCCCCAGCCAGTTTCCAGGTTTAATTGACATTCTGGCAAGAGATGGCTTATTCATCCTTTGGGTCTGTCCATTTCCCAGGACAGGACACCGTGCCCACAGGGGATACCAAGATCATTTTGAGAAGGGCGGCGGGTCATGTTATTTGAATTAATCCCCACCACAATCCTCTGAAGTAGGTCCCACTTTTCAGGGGGACCTGAGTCCCAGTAAAATTAACTTGCTCAGGGGGTGCCTGGGTGGCTCAGTCGGTTAAGGTCATGAGACTTCGGCTGAGGTCATGATCACGTGGGTCGTGGGTTTGAGCCCCACTTTGGGCTCTGTGCTGACAGCTCAGAGCCTGGAGCCTGCTTCGGATTCTGTGTCTCCCTCTCCCTCTGCCCCTCCGCAGCTCACACTGTCTCTCTCTGTCTCTCAAAAATAAATAAACATTAAAAAAATGTCAAGGTAAACTTTTAAGAGCATTTTTCTAAAGCTCTAACCAGCAGAACCAAAATAGAAAAAGCAGGCATCTAAGTCCACCCCCCCCCCCCACCTCCAAAATGAAAATTCAGCTCAGATAGCGGCAATGCAACTCCATGGATCTTTAGAAAAGAACCACTTTTCTGGGCGGTAAGTGGACCACACCGTAACAGGCTTTGGAGGTGGTCCTGTGGCAAGTGAAACATCAAACACAAAATCGCATGAGCCAGTGAACATGCAAAAACCAGCACAGGGACACCTGGGCTAAAATTCTGTGCCCAACCAGAGACACAGCCTGAAGGGGGAAAGGGCGGAAGTTACCAACAAAGAATCAGTTGAGGAGATCCAAATACACAGAAAGAACTTTCCAGTACCCTTCTTGCCTGAAAGGAACAGAAGAGGGACTTCTCAATTACTGTGCCAAAAATTACCCCAAATGGCTCCCGCAAAACCGTCATCAAAGGTTAGCATATCCAAGAAAGACTTCCAAAGCCTGCCAGCAAATTCAGCCTTAATTGCAAAGATGCAGAAAACCTTGAAAGGCACAAGTCTTGCATCCTTATCACCATCTATTAATCATGTCCTTTTACTTTCTGTATCTTCCTTTCCTTCTCTCCTTCCCTTCCCTTCCTTCCTTTCCTTCCCTTTCCTTCCTCCTTCCCTTTCCTTCCTCCTTTCCTTTCCTTCCCTTCCCTCTCCTTTCTCCTCTTCCCTTCCCTTCTTTCCTCCCCTTCCCTTCCTTCCTTTCCTTCCCTTCCTTCCTTTCCTTCCTTTCCTTTCCTTTCCTTCCCTTCCC
>NW_026057581.1:14631948-14672293 GCF_023721935.1 Panthera uncia
CCTTCTTTCCTCCCCTTCCCTTCCTTCCTTTCCTTCCTCCTTTCCTTTCCTTCCCTTCCCTCCCCTTTCTTCCTTCCTCCCTTCCCTCCTTCCCCGCTTCCCTTCTATTTGAATACGCTCCACACACGATGCTACATTCCTTTCAGATAACTCTTGGGGTCCTGCTGATTCTGGAGAGACTATCTCTTCCAGGACTCGCCAACTCCCACAGACAGTACCTGACTAGCCTGTGTGAACATACCTCCCACGTACAAACCAACCAACCCAGAGCTCACACCCCCAACTACCTCCTTTAGGGGGCTCTTACTACACAGGCCACTTCCCCCTGCCCTAATCACCCCAGGCCCTGGTACCAGACAACTGGAGACGGTCCCTGTGCCCCAGAGCCTGCTGAAATTATTCAAACCAGCCAGGTAAGCTTGCTTATTACACTGACCATTCTTTCCTGTGGGAAATACACCAAAGTCTCTTGCCCACATTTTTCTCCCACTCTTTCTGCCTCCTGACCCACCCCGGTGCCTCTCCGCAAGGCCCCCCATCACACGGCCCTTTCTCTTGGGCTGAGTGTCGCAAACCATATTTTCAATGGCAGCTGTCTTCCAACCTGCTGGCCTCACAACATGTTAAATAACAATAACAACCTACATCTTAAAAGACACCTATCCTGGGGCGCCTGGGTAGCTCAGTCGGTTGAGTGTCTGACACCTGATTTCCGCCCACGTCATGATCTCACAGGTCCGTGAGTTCAAGCCCCGCATCGGGCTCTGTGGGATTCTCAATCTCTCCCCCTCTCTCTCTCCCTCTCTCTGCCCCTCCCCTGCTCGTGCTCTCGCTCTCCCTCTCAAAATAAATAAAGCAAAAACAAACAAACAAAAACCCCACACCTGTCCTTGCTCTGGCTTGTAAACGAAGGAAAAACTAGGCTTTACACTCCAACCTCTTGTTCTGAAGTCTGCGCCCATTTAAGCAAATGCTTTAGAAATGCAGAGCCTGGTGAAGAGCTCACTGATCCTTGGCAGTAAATTCCAACGAAGCCCAGAGACCGACCCTAACAACGGGGTGGTTCCAGTCTAAGTGCTCTGGTGAGTTCTTCTTCCCAGCCAGCACTGGGGTCTGTGCCATAGTTAACCGGAAGCCGGCTCTCCAGCACCCCGCTTTGTGTATTCTCTTAGCCTCCCTATCCATACGATGTACACTAAGCCCAGGATCCATCCCATGCTTCCCTGACATCAATGAACTTCAAACAGACATCTTGATCTTGGGTGGACTGCTCTCCCTACGGAATGGCCAGATTGGAAGAATCTGTTAAAAGTAACTTTATTTTGTGCATGTGTGCGCACACACACATACAGTAAAATTACCAGATCGCGAGTAACTCGTTCTGCGAGGTTCCGCAAGACGAGCAAACATTTCTAATAGGTTTTAACTTGATAAACGAGCGATGTCTTGCAATACGAGTAGTACATGACCTTGAATGGCACATGATCACAACTGAGCCAATGGTTCTTCTCTCTCTCTCACTGCGGGATTGTGGGTGGTCATCTCCCATGCTCGGATGCTCAGTCTCAGGCTGCGGTGTGTGGCAGAAATCAGTGATTTTTCAGGACGTTGGAAGGTGCCCACAACGGGCACAAGTGTATTTTTGTCACTTCAAAGCACCTACAGACAGTCCTTTGCTTTTCCATACAAGACGAAGGCGAGGAATAAGCTTTGCTTCATTCTAGGTCGTTGGAAAGGCTTCTTGTTACAAGTTGCATGAGAAGAAAAGGATTCCATTGAGCTAATGGGTAGCAGTAATTCCGTTAGTAATAGCGAAAGTCATCCTACACCATAAGCCTCCTCTCTTGTCTCCCTCACACCAGCCACGAAGGTTTTCAAAGATAAGTGCAGGTTAATTTGTTTATTTTTCTTTATATTTTGTATTTTCTTTATGGTTCTGTATCATATCACAGTATTGTGATCAGTTTTATGTGAGTATTTTGGGGTTGTGGAACGAATCATCTGAGCTTCCATTATTTCTTATGGGGAAATTCGCTTTGATACACAGGTCCTTTGGATTACAAACATGTTGCCAGAATCAATTATGCTCGCAAACCAAGGTTTTACTGCATATGCTTATGGTTCTTCATTTACAAAAATATTTTTCACAGTAAATAATTTAAGAAATATAGTGAAAAGAAAGTCCTTTTTTCACCACCCCTCCTTCCTTGGATACAACTCCCCAAATCTGCCCTCCTTTGCCCTCTATTTCCCTGTCTCTTCTTTCCTCCCTCCTTCCCACACACTCCTCCTCCCCCATATATAAACACAGTTTTTAAAAACATAAACAAGATCGTTCCGCTCGTATCACCTTACAATTCTTTCTTCCCTCTCATTTATCAATATGCTTTAGAGATCTCCCCATCAGTACACACAGAAGCACCTCGTTCTCTTTGGCTCAAGTACCATGATTTATTTACCCATCTGCAACCGATGGAAATTTAAGTCCGTTTCAAATCTGGGGCGCACAAACATTGGTACCATAAACCTGTTTTTTTTTCCAGCATGCGTGGGAACAGGTGGAAGAATTTTGTAGAACACGTCGCTAGATGTACGATTTCTGGGCAGTATATCCTTTACGTGCTCCCAGTACCAGGGGAAGAAAAACACTTATGTTTCATCACTTTTAAGTACTGCTTTTTTATTAAAAAAAAAAAAAAAGAAGAAGAAGAAGAAGAAGAAGCAGGGCCAGTGGTGGGGAAGCAATATTGATGCTGCAACAGATTATTTGCTTCTCCTCAGAGTATCAAGGCAAGGACTTGTTGAGATTGTCCTCTACGATAATCCATCTCTGTTGAATTCTCCGCTCAACTGCCTTTAAATCACATTCCGGAGGAGCTAGAAATTTCAAGCGGGATAAACAATCGAGCAATGAGGCAATCTGCAGTAGTCTCCACAGACTCTTATACCTTCGGTTGTTAAAACAGTCAATGTGTAAGTAAAACCAGTGGCTCTTATCCCTTTGAAATTTTACAACCCCAGTGAATGTGGATTGCATCTAGAAATTTCCAAGTGACAGATGGAATGAACCTCAAGAGACTAGAACAGACCTCCGCTTCCCATTGGACTTATGAAAAATGACGATTGTTAATATAATGCAACGATCATAGCCTCGGAAACCCAGCACGACATAATCAACCCACATTCACACTATCTCCATGCAAAATACTCTCCTGTTTCAAACTAAATTTATATGTACAATATATAAAAGGAGAGAAAGGGGAGGAAGGATTTGAAGAAGTAGGATAAACCTGGAGACCTTCCTGGAGACCTTCCAGGTTGAAAAACCAGATGGCAAATGCCAGCTTTTTTAGGGAGGAAATTAATGAGAAAAATTAGGAAAATTAATAAGGAAATTAATGAGAAGAGCAATGAGGTTGTCGATCTAAATGCTATAGTGAGAAGAGGGAAAAGTGGAAGCGAATGCACCTGTACATGTCTAGTTTCAAACAGAACGGTATGACCAACATATTCAAGAAGTCATGTTAATCTAGAAACAAAACGGTAGGATTGCCAGATATCGGGCCTCTTAGTAACGAAGATATTCGAGCCCTATGAATATCCAAACATTTGGCAAAAGTGTATAACTGGGCGAGAAGGTTTAATTACTTGATCATCTTGAAAGCTTACTGAATTCAAAATGAAATTTTACAAACTGGCTATTAAGATCGAGGGATCCTCCAGAGAGGCTGACCCATTCAGAACTTTTCTCCACTCTAAAAATCCAGACCATGTGGAAATTCCATCTGAAACACAGACTCTAAGGCGTAACTGTCCTGGTCACAGGCACAGACCCGGATTCCCGCGTTGTTCCAGTACACACTTCCACAGAAGTCTGAGTGGTGGACGCCCATGAGCAAAGTTCCTCATCTCCAACATGGTAACCCGGCCACTCTTCTTGTGTAATGCCGCGTAGCTAGCTGGGATGAAGTCTTCATGGCCCACGGGGTGGATGTCATTGTTTGCTTATTGTTGTTTGTGATTCCATCCAAGTCCTCCAAATCAGCACTTTCTAAAGTCTGCTCTGTTGAACAGTCACTCAGAGAGGTGCTCTGAAGAAAGGATTCTGAGGACAATAACTTGGGGGAGACGCCAGGTTCCACGGGAGTATCACAGTGCTTATTAGCACAAAGGGACCTACGGTAAACCAACCAGCTTAACTCTGCTTAACCCGGCGCTTCTCCCAAATTCATTGGACAAGGTGGTCCTTCCATGGAGTACCATGGGACTTTCATTCTGAGGCACACCTTCTGGGAAATACTGACCTAAATACGTACCAGATCACAGGGGGCAAATGTGGAGGTCTTTTGTAAAAAGGAACTAGGGAGGTCAGCCTGTCTTACCTCAGCAGGGACGCAGAGGGCCATGCTCCTTCATAAAGACCTATATGGCGGATGAATCAAACACACCCCCAAACCCTGCAATACCAACCAAGCAAGATGTGACCGACCAGGAGGATCCTAATAGAGCAAAGGGACCAGCCGTCCATCTACCTGTCCTCCGGTGGTCCTGGAACAGAATGGAACTGCATCCCAGGGAGCTCCTGGATGGGCCAGAGGCCCATCCATTCCCCAGTTAGGGAAAACTAGTCTTTTTTTTTAACCTTGAGCCGGCCAGTACCATGGAATATCTGCCCAAAATAACAATTTTGGCTTTGACATAATTGATATTTGGCGATTCTTTCTGACAGTAATTCAGACAGCGTAATTTCCTCTGCAGTCAGAGAGACGAGTAGGACCCTGTCACTAGCAGAGATGAGGTGATTCGTTTTCCTCTTTCCTGTGGGCGAAGTGCCTATGGGCAGGTCCCACGAGAACTTTCTCCACTAATTGAGGGTATGGGAAAAGGGCAGGATCACGGACTCATTTTAAGCTGTAAGCTGAGCTGTTAAAACTACGTTCTTCACGGATCTTGACTGGATCTTGGTTTGAACAAACCAGCCATAAAAGGGTTTTTGGGGTCAGTCGGGAAAACACAAATATGGACTGGGTATCAGATATTAGGGAGTTATAAGGGTCTTGTGGTTATATGGGTCCTTTCCTTTATTTTTTAGAGATGCGTGATTAGAACTGTCTGTAATGAACTTTAAAATACTTCAGAGGGATGGGGTGCCTGGGTGGCTCAGTTGGTTGAGCCTCCAACTTTGGCTCAGGTCATGATCTCGCACTCTGTGAGTTCGAGCCCCGTGTCGGGCTCTGTGCTGACAGCTCGGAGCCTGGAGCTGGCTTCGAATTCTGTGTCTCCCTCTCTCTCTGCCCCTCCCCCACTCATTCTCTCTCTCTCTCTCTCTCTCTCTCTCTCTCTCTCTGTCAAAAATAAATAAACATTAAAAAAAATTTTAAAAAATACTTCAGAGGGAAACGAAGCGACAACTATGGCCAGATCTCAGTAACTCTAGGTGATAACTGAACAATTATCCAACAATACCATTATGTAACTCTCTCAATTTCTCTTACGTTTGAAAATTTTCAAAATAAAAAGTAAACACCCAAAACACATGACCCTTAGCAGTGATGCTGAGTTAAAAGACCTATCCTGTGATGCCATTTGCATCAGGTTCAAAAACAGCAAAACTAAACATACGTTGTAGAGGTGCATCTCTAACCTTGAAAACTACAGATACCGTGGTAGGGTCCCCTCCCTAAGGAAAAAAGAAAGAGGAACCAAAACAAAAAAACAAACCTCAAGGCACCCTGGCTATGTGAGTACGTGACAACGTCCCTCATGACCCTGTAACAGGGACCACTTAATCAGACTGCATGTTTGTGTGTGTTACCATAGAGGGGAGACAAATAAGTAGAAAATGTATTTTCAAAACGATGCCACGGGGCGTTTGGGGGCTCAGTTCTTTGGATAGGAACCCAGCAGAATGGTGCCAGCAGGAATAAAGTTGCCTCCTGGAAAGAAAGGCCTTGCTGTCACGACTCTGTGTGAGAATCCTGCTACAATACCGGCAAGGATAGAACCACAATACAAATGAGTCACTGTCTACCTTTGGTGGGGAGGAGGGCCGCAATCAGAAAGGCACATCGAGGGGCGCCTGAGTGGCTCAGTAAGTTAAGCGTCTGACTCTTGATTTCCGCTCAGGTCATGATCTCAAGGGTTGTGAGATCGAGCCCCACCTCAGGCTCTGTGCTGACAGCAAAGGGCCTGCTTAGGACTCTCTCTCTCTCTCCCTCTCTCTCTCTGCTCTCTCTCTCTCTCTCTCTGTCCTTCTACCACTCATGCTCTCACTCTCCCTCCTTGAAATAAATAAAAAATATTAAAAAAAAAAAAAAGAAAAGAAAAAGAAAGGCACATCAGGGAGCTTACAGGGGCTGTTGGTGTTTTTTCTGACTTGGGCAGTGGTTATACAGGGTTTGCTTTATAACCATCTGTTCAACCGCACCTGTTAAAATGCTTACCGCATTTCCTCAATGTATTTTGCTTTCTAAAATAAAGGCATCAAAAGGACATTCTCAGGGTGGTGGGCAGGGGGATGGGCAAGGGCACTTGCTAGGATGAGCACTGTGTGTCCTACGTGAGCGACGGATCACTCAGTTCCCCTCCTGAAACCATGATGATGCTGTATGTTAACTAGCTTGGATTTAAATAAAATTAAAAAATAAATAAATAAACACGGACCAGTGAAATAAGAAAAAAAAAACCCAACAACAATAAAAGGCCACTCTCACTAACTCTGCTTCTCTCTGTAGCGCTGCAACGGTCTCTGAAGGGGAATAAAAAACGCAGCCACCATATAATGAGATTATGCACTTGGCCAGCCGACTATCTCCTGTGAAATGACAGGAAGGGTGACTGTAAGGCAATGAAAGCTGCAATTCTCTTCCCCGTCATTTCGTTAAATAGGTCAGACGAGAGAGTGGACAAGCTATTCTTCTGGCTTGCAAATCTCCAGGCGGCACGACGGGGACCTGCTGTTTTGGGGGCAGAGAGTTAGCACAAAGTTTTAGGTAATTTTGCAGAAGGAAGGATTCTGAATTTTGGAAACAGGACGCACTGCTCTTGCCATCCGACCTCGCAGTGACGACGAAGCAGCAACTCAGGGGACGTAATTTTGCGAGGATCTGGCGCAGAACTCTCGGGAGCACACGGAGGAAGGTTTCCAGGTTCCAGCTCTTTAAGCCCCAGTCTGCACAAGAAGAGCCCCCGTCAAATTCTAACAAAGCATCAGCATTCTCTTCTGAGATCTCTGAGCCGAGGCACAAAAGAAATGATTCCTTTGGCCGTTTATGGGCTCCCTGTTGACGGGACCATGGTAGAACACGATTTAATAAACCGGAAGATCTGAAAAATAATTCACGTGGAGCCCCGTTTACCACAGTCCCTTTGTCCCTTCACCTGCGTGTCACCTATTATGACAGACAGTTTTATTAAGTGTGGAACGGGTGGCCCTATAGTCATGGAGAACGCACGGTGATGACAGTGTTTATGTCGGAAATACAGGTTCTGTGCTTTGGGGGCTTGCTTCCGTTCCTTGCAGGAAAGCCTGTCATCACACGTCACCTTCGTGTGTGATGGCACCAGGCCACAATCCACATTTCAACCGTGTTCTCTGCTGCCTCTATCACTACCCGCCCCCCGCCGCGGAACAGAAAGAAAATGCACCGATTTAGAGTTAGTTATGTGAGTTCCTCCTTCCAGATGTAGGAAGCATAATGCTGTACTGTGTTTCATTCCAGGCACCTAATTATTATTGATCGCTTTATGATGGAAGCATACTGCCCACGGCACTGAAGAATGGAAATCTGAAATCCTGCCCAGAAGAGCTTAATACCCCGGCTACCACCTGTTACCTAAAGGATAATAGGGCCCTTGTTCAGCGTGGCCTGTGGTGCCAACTTCATGCCAACGGCTTCACTGCTTGGTTTTCTACCCACGGTCGCATCGACGCGGCTGCAACGAAGTCTTTAGAAGCAGGCAGAATTCAGACATTTAGGCTTTAAGGTCGTACTTCCCTGATACTTTATAAATCAGAGAAAGACAGCAGTAGATTGGGCGTTTTTGTTTGTCCCAATACCTACAGTCAGGACTAAAGTCAGCTAATAACTGTCGTAACTATGCACAGGTAGGTTGCCTGAAAGGGATATTTTGTGCAAACGCCCCCCCCCCCCCCGCCAGGCTGCCCTTCCGTTGCCATGGTAACGCTTCCTCTGCATTAGGAGCTGCTCTGCTTGTTTTCCATGTAGTCCTTTAAGCAAACCTCAACACACGTCTCCAAGGTTGGTACGATCGCCTCCATTCTGCAGAAAAGCACAATGTTACGTAACCTGCCCAAAGGGCACAGCCAGACTCGAACCCACGCCATGGGATTCCAGTGTGTGAACCCTTAAACATGACATTATACGCCCATCTATGTCGTTAAAAGCTTGGCATATTCCTCCTAATTTGTCCAGTGTATCTATAAATGAACAAACTCGTATAGACGGGCTGGCTCTAGTGTGTATACAGAAAAACTAAAGATGCATCTTCTTTGCCATTTCCTGGGCAGAATTCTGTAGCTTGTAAACTACGATCATTTCTGAAATCGTCTTAAGTTCAGCAGTTATTTACTTATCGAGTGACGTTTCACACACAAAGACCAAGCACACTGCCCTGCACACAAAACTCATAAACCATGTGACTATCATTATTACCACTCTCCGCTTCAGGAAAAAGTCAAACTGGCTGGAGGAAATACAGAGTCACGTGCAAATTTATAATTTCACACCCTTAGATGCGTAGGAAGGTTTAGGAAGGTGCATATCGGCCCGGGTATGAATCAGTCACTTCAGGTGGAGAGGATGATTTAGAAAGAAATCGTGCAGATATGTCCCGTGGATTTTGATGCGTACATTGAAATATCGAGCTACATCCAGACTTTTACTCCAAAGCAGAAGAGAAATGCTCATGAAGAAGCACGTAATAATCGCTTGCAATTAAATAACAAAACCTTCCAAATCTAAGAAAAAGTTCAAGCAATTTAGGAATGTCCCCTCCTCTTCTGCCTACAAGACATTTTTTCATTTCTGCCTCAGTCTTCTCTCCCATGATGCGATGCTTCACCCAGAAACAGGGACTGGGTTTGGCTGGACCCTCACCCAAGTGTTTGCCAACTAATGAGGAAAACAATATGGCCAAATAGCCATTCTTTTTTGTTTTTTTTTTTTTGAGAGAGAAACAGGGACAAGGTGAGAGGGAAAGGGACAGGGAAAGAGGGGGAGAAAGAGAATCTCAAGCAGGCTCCACGCTGTGAGCACAAAGCCCGAGGTGGGGCTCGAACCCACAAAACTGTGAGATCATGACCTGAGCCGAAACAAAGAGTCAGATGTGCAACCAACTGAGTCACCAAGGTGGCCCCTCCCCATTACTTTCAAAGAGAAGAAGTGAATTAGTATATTATTATTAACTTTTAGGGGGAAAAATCAACCCATTAGGGCCTGGATATTTGCTTTGAGAAAAAGAAATCCCAGAATATTTCAATACACGGTGGTTAAGTCACAAACGTGTCCTAACAGCAGCGGGAAAGCTTGAAAAATAAAACTGCCACAAAAAGAAGACATTTCTTTAACATACGCGATAGAGAAGAAAGGTCAGAAGAAGTTCTAGAAGGAAGTCACTCAAAGCTTTCCTTGAGGCACTGCTTGTTCTTACGGACGACCATCAGTCCTCATAGTTGTAACAAGGCAGGGAAACATGTCAGGTAGCACGTTGCTCCCTTAAATGGATGCTCAGCCTTCTCTGTTCATCTTTTGTGATAGCAACTTCCGAGTTTTGTTTCTGGTGGGTCGTTTCTGCACTTCTGAAATAACTGTAGCCTGCACAGTGGAAGCTGATAAAGGTGCGATCCTTAATTCACAAATTAAACTGGCAGAATTCAGTTTCTTTCGTTTGCTCGAAACTGTTCATGACATCACCAAGGGAATACTGTTCCGTAAGCCCGTCGGGCTGTTTCCCAGTCCCAGGGATGGATGGATATGAGCAAAGGTCTGGGTCGAGGCAGCAAATGAGAATGAGAATTCTGATTTTTTTTGGTACCATCGGAGCTCGAATGAGTGAGGGCTGAAGCGTGGTTGTAGGCACTGATGAGAACCCAGCCGATCTCAGTGGTGTTCAAAGGCAAATGTCAATCATCAACCCATTGTCTTCCTTCCTGGCAAACCCACGAAAGGGGCCATGCTGGTCTCATCATCAGGTTAATAGAAAATCTTGCCCAAGGATGTACCTATGCGATATTATAGGACCAAGTGATGAAAATAGATCAATCAACTCGATTTGATGGCTTTTCCTTATTAAAATGCCCTGTGACCTGACAGAGCTAACTAAATAAATGAATCACTGTGAAACCACGAAGACCGAATCTGAAGAGAAACTGTCTGGACTCTGTCATATGATGTGTCAAAGCTATTAGCTCAGTGATGCCATCAGCTTTGCATCTTTAAAAACAATGGTGATGGGGCGCCTGGGTGGGTCAGTCAGTTAAGCCTCCTATTTCCGCTCAGGTCATGATCTTGTGGTTCGGGAGTTTGAGCCCCGCGTCGGGCTCTGTGCCGACAGCTCGGAGCCTGGAGCCTGCTTCTGATTCTGTGTCTCCCTCTCTCTTAGTCCCTCCCCTGCTCATGCTCTCTCTCTCTCTCTCTCAAAAATAAATAAACATTAAACATTTTTTTTTAAAAGATGTCAAAACTCAGAGAGGGAAAATTATGAGAATCCAGAGATATGATATTTGGCCATGAGCTTAAAAGCTTTTAAAAGTTGCTGTTTCTTCACCTAAGGTCACAGAAATCATATCACAAACTAAAGACCTTCTTTGACCCTTTAGGATTATAAGACTTGATTTCCTTATAGAAGAAAACTGGGATGAATCTTATAGAAAGGATGAATAAGAGAAAAGCTTCTATATTTTTTTCAGAGAAAGAAAGAAAGGATTGTTATTGGGGTTGTTTTGATTTTCAAAACACACACGTATCCATACAATTTCTCCACAGTTAAGGGAGAACTGTGGTTTCACTGAGAATATCTGTGAGCCAAAGTTCCTTGTTTGTGAGGAAACTTGGCTGCCTATTATGCACTTGGTCCCTTTCTCGAAGCTTTGATAGGACTGATTATTCCCATTCAAGTTGAATCTCTCAGATGATAATTTGGGAAGCTGGTGGGGATACAATGGAGTCCAAAAGTTTAAGTCTGGACTCTGTAAGCCTTCTAGCTCCATTTTTCACGCAGACGGAAAGCATATTTATAATGGAAAAAAGAATTCATTTGTAATACGTCGCATAGGTGTTGGCAAACTTTTTCTGCAAAAGGAAAGACACACACAGTCTCTGTGGAAACCACTCAGCTTTACCAGAGCGGCTACAGATGGTGCACAAATGAGTGATTATGGCGGTGTTCCAATAAAACTTTATTTAAAAAACAGGGTAGGAGATGGACTTGGCCTGTACATCAGAGTTTGCTGACCCCTGTTGTAAAAGGCCCAAGGGAAACAACTTTGAAAATTAGAGTTTTCTCACATGTTAAAGGAGGAGGAAGCAACCTTCAACTTCTGTGGCAAAAGGGAAGGGAAGGAGGGAGAGAGGAAGGGAGAGTGGAAGGGTGGGAGGGAGGAAAAGACAAGGGGCAAAGTAAACCCCTTGATGAGTTCGAGCTCCACAGTGGGCTCTGTGCTGACAGCTTGGAATGGAGCCTGGAGCCTGCTTTGGGTCCTGTGTCTCGCTCTCTCTCTGTCCCTTCCCCACTCATGTTCTGTCTCTCTCTGTCTCTCAAAAATAAACATTAAAAACAATTAAAGGGGCGCCCGAGTGGCTCAGGTGGTTGGGCATCCGACTTCAGCTCAGGTCATGATCTCACCGTTTGTGAGTTCGAGCCCCGTGTCAGGCTCTGTGATGACAGCTCAGAGCCTGGAGCCTGCTTCTGATTCTGTGTCTCCCCCTCTCTCTACCCCTCCCCTGCTCACACTCTGTGTCTCTCTGTCTCTCAATAATAAATAAACGTTAAAAAAATTTAAAAAAAAAAGTAAAAAAAAAAAAAAAAGCTTATGATAGGTGAAAATCAGCATAACCTTAAAACCCTAACTTGACTTTATGAAGAAGAAAGTCTCAGGTAGAAATTGCACACTCAATCCCAAGTCCCTTAAATTCTGTTACTGGATAAGGAAGTGACATTTTTCTCATTACCGTAACTGGAGGCCCCAAGGTAACCGCAGAAGTGCTGCTTCTCAGGGGGAGGCTGGGAAAAATGTCCCTCTAACATCCATCTCGTTGTCCTCTTGGAGTTTCTCCCAAAGTGGAGACCAACATTCTCCTCAACTAAACTGTAGTCAGGCTCCTCTTAGCCCTCTTCTTGACTAGGCTTTAATCCTGGCCTACAGGAACTCAATTTTCAAATTAAAAAAAATTTTTTGATGTTTATTTCTGAGAGAGAGAGAGAGAGAGAGAAAGAGACAGCGTGAGCAGGGGAGGGGCAGAGAGAGGGAGGGAGACACAGAATCCGAAGCAGGCTCCAGGCTCTGAGCTGTCAGCACAGAGCCCGACACGGGGCTCGAACTCACAAACTATGAGATCATGACCTGAGCCGAAGTCGGAAGCTTAACTGACAGAGTCACCCAGGCGCCCTGGAACTCAATTTTCAACACAAATGATTCCCGCCACCCCACCATCCCGTAAGAGACTTGAGGAAACACTAGCGTACTTTCTAGCAGCTCAAGGCCATGTTCCTAGGACGATGACGACTCTACCCCGTTTTCAGGGGTTTCCCGAGAAGGCTCAAGGCTGTTGAAGGAACTTAAAAACTGTTTGCTCTGGCCCACACCTACATAGCTCCCGAGCTCCCTTTTCTTAGAGCATTTACTTTAGAAAACTGACGACAGAAAATACTTCCGCGGTCCCTTGGAGATGTATGTGTGTCATCTACAACCTAAGGGTGTCTTTCTCAAGGAAGTTATTCCTTTGAAATATAAGCATCAAAAAACACAGAGCCTCTGTCTCTTGATCTCCGTGGAGGGAAGGAGCCCAGCTTCGGGAAGACCCGGGTAGCAGACATAGGTGGCCTAGGCACGTCCCTAGGCCCTTTGTTACTTTCCTTTCGGCACACCCCCGGGGTGTAAAAGGACTCCTGCCTTGCCTTCCCATGGAGATGAGCTCAGGTTACACTGGGGTCTCTCCTCTACTGCAACAGTAGGTACTAAAATCTGTCTCGAGCGTCCAGCTTTGTTTCTTCTTGACACTGGCTACTGTCCATGTTACCTTGGGGGACACTGGTCCATCTTCAGTGTTCGGGCCCTATGAAAGACCAAACTCTCTCCTCTTATTTTCCTTAGCACTGTCACCCCTTCCAACCTTAGGGGAACCCGGTGGACAGTGAGAAAAGATGTGTAGGTGACTTAATCTAAGCGGTTGCAACCTACCGGTGAGGCGATTCTCAAAAGTGCCATTTTATTTATTTACTTATTTTTAATTTTTTAATGTTTCTTTTTGAGACAGCAGGCGAGAAGGGGAGGGGCAGAGAGAAAGAGGGAGACGCAGGATCCGAAGCAGGCTCCAGGCTCTGAGCCGTCAGCACAGAGCCCGACACGGGGCTCAAGCCCACGAGCAGTGAGATCGTGACCTGAGCCGAAGTCAGACACTTAACTGACTGAGCCACCCAGGCGCCCCACAAAAGTGCCACTTTAAGTCAACATTCCTGAAATAAGACGGCTGTGTCCAAAGCTAGCTCACTCCTTCCTTCCTTCCTTAATTTGGTCACCAAATACTAAGTATTTCTGTAGTTAAGACACTGGACTAGCTTTAGGTAGGAGGCTCATTCCATTAACTTGATTTCTAGGTACACCTTGAATATTTACTTCGTATCCTCTGTATTTATGATAAAAACAAAAAGAACCCACAAACCCAGAACCGAATGAAACCAAACCAAAATCGAATGCCTTAGGTTTCCAGGCTTAAGCGTAAACATCCTGGGCACAAAAGATTGCCCACTGATTAACTCAGCAGTCTTAACTGCCAATTTCCCTCCAGTGCTTCCAACAGATAGTTATTACCCCGTGATAAAATACAGTTGTCACTATATCACTAACCACAATGTCGAGAATAGACACTTGCTAAGTATTTACCACATATATGATGCAGAGGTGGCGGCGGCCTTGGTCTACATGAGGCCAGGGGTCTCTAGAGACAGCTGATCAGCTAAGAGCCAAGCGGTGGGAGAGAGAGCAGGGAGGAGTCACGTGGCAGGTGCAAGCTGGTGGGAATTGGGCTGGGAAGGCAGAGCTGAGTACCGTGAGGTCACAGGAGCCAGGAAGTTCCTCTAGTTCATCAGAACAAGAACAAAGGTCTCAACCAGCGCCCCCACCAAGTTATGGTAACCCCTTCTGAGTTACTAATTCTGAAAGGTTCTTCTGAGAGGGTTAGTCCATGATATAGCCATGAATATCTACTTTAATAGAAGAACTCGATGCCTGGGATATGGCTCAGTCTTCAAAGTTGCAGGTCTATTTCAGTCACGTGGTAAGGGGCCATGGGAATTTCTTTTCCTGAAGGGGGTCTAATGCACTATTTTATTTACGATGGATTTTGGAAAGGATTTGGGGGGAAAAAAGATCAGGAAATATCACGAAGGTCAAATTTTGCAGGACACAGGGGTGCCAGCTTCTTTTTCTAAACTTCTGGCTTTATGAAAACTCTTTACTATATTATTGAAGGAAGATGAGAGGATTTTGTGTTTGAGGTTCAGTCAAATCACTGAAATAAATCTTTTAAAATACTTAACCCCCAGCAGGTGTTAACAAGCGAAGGAGACTTGTAAAAAATTGAAATTACTGGGGCGCCCGGTCCGACTCTTGATTTCGACTCAGTTCATGATCCCAAGGACATGGGATTGAGCCCCACGTCCGGCTTCATGCTGAGCATGAAATTCTCTCTCTGCCCCCTCTCCCCCGTTTGCGCATGCTCTCTCTAAAATGAAATAAAAATATTTAAAATTATTATTTTAAACGCAGGATGCCACACGTTATTGAATTAAATGATAGTAAAATTTCACAAAAGTTTGAATAGGCTCTGAAACAAGGAAACGCTAACTAAAGAAATTTTAAAATAAGCCTTCTCCTGGACCTCCTGAGAGTTACAGGAATTAAATGTAGCACCTACACCTAACGAAAGTTAGTTTCAGAGAAACACCAGGGACAGATCTCACTAGATGGGCTCTGCCTCAATGAAGGACTCATCCATACTACAGGCTGATTCTACCAGGTCTCCTGTGCCCTCAATCCTCAGGGTAGAACTTCTGCTTCAAGTCAACGAGCAAATTCTGAATATTTCACCTGTGGATTTCATTCATGCATTCTTCCTAACAATTTGTTTTGGTTTTAGCACATCCTACGTTCTAGGCACATAGCAAGGCTTTGGATAGAGTGAAGAATCAATCCCTAATTGGGTATTCAGAGTCAGGGCTAACACCTGAAAATTCTGATTCTGGAGCCTCAGTTATAGTAACTTGGTTTTTTTCTCAGTTTTATCCTTGAACCTTCCATTCTTCGGGACTAAGATTCTTCTGTTTCTTTCACTTCTGCTAGGGATTTGTTTTCCCCCGAGGATTTTTGCTAGGGACTGCAATCATGCCCTTGAATCTTCAGACCTTTATCAGAGTTTCTGCTGTGTATTTTCCTGACTCTGATTACCCACCCACCTACATGTATTCAGATAATTTTCTGTTACTTTTCCATTCTTCTGGTGATATAAGCACCTCATCTCCTAAATTAAATTCTTTTCTGCACTGAACTAGAGTGATGCCCTTGCCATGACAGTAAGGTTGGGTGGGAAAGGGTCTGCTTTGGACGGGGGGGCGGGGTGGTGGGGACAGGGGAGCAGGTATCACCTTTTGAATGAGTTGGGGTATCCAAATGAAAACAATGATGGTCAACAAAATATATGGAATTGGAGAAGTAGCAAGGAATCAGAAGCAAAGAGACAACTAGAGTTCAGTGCACAACCAAGGGAGGGAAGGGGCTTCCTAGGGAATTGAAATTAGATGAGAAGCAACATAAGAGAAATCACTGAGCCTTAGAGACCAGCATGGTGATCAGGCGGGAGGGAAAACACCAGAAGTTAGAGGGGGAAAAACAAAAGCTGCTGGAAAGTGGGCTTCAACAAATTCTAGGTATTCTGGACATTCTGTATGAGGAATAGTACTGCCCTGTTTCCTAGAGTTAATTTCATTTCACACCAAGTTGTGTACCATTGTTTAAATAACCCCATTAGGGGGCTTTACTATGTCATTTGCAGTCAAAGTATAATTTTTACCTTTTCAAATGTTCATTTCAAAGTCACTGTCATTTCCTAACTTACACAGCTGGGGAAAGGCATTTTAATTTTCCAAATAAGGAAATTACACACTCAAAGCCTACATGGATACTCCATTTATACACACTGCCTACAACTGCCTTATTCAGAGAATTTTTTTTATTCCACTACCAAGACCCTGAGGAAATAGATTTGTCACGGAAAAAAGGATTAAAAAAGATCCAAGTCTCAGCTTACAAATTTGGGGTGGGAATTTTCCCCGACCGGCTTCATTGAAAGCATACAGGTATCCCTCGCTTTTTTAAAACTTTGCATCACGCCGCTTCGCATGTAGGAAAGACCTACGTTAGTGCCTGTTTTTGTTAACGGAGAGAAATGCAAAGACAATTTTCACTTGAACAAAAACAAAAAACAAAAAAACAAAAACGTCGAAAGCGAAAATAGCATTTAGCTGGTGTTTTGCGAAGAGCCCTGATAGAGGCAGCACGCGCCCTGAGCAGTGAGAGTGGCGCCACCAAGCTTCTTCCCCTGGAACTACACCCAGCATCTCAGCATTCAGCCGCCAGGGCTTTGAACTGTGTAGGTGTGTGTACTGCATTTATTTTTGTGCGTCCGTCAGCAAGGTGTGTCCTGAGGTATCATGAAAGCCTAAAGAAGTTATTTCGGGGGTGTAGGAATGCTCAAAGATACTGATATATAAATTCATGGTACAGATGACTTTTGAAAAACACGGGTTTGAACCGTACTGGTCTACTCATAGTACGGCACTGTAAATGTATTCTCTCTTCCTCAGGATTTTCTCAATCACATCCTTTCCTCTAGCTTACTTTACTGTAAGGATACAGTTTATTTTATATATATATATATATGTATATATATGTGTGTACATATATACGTATACATATACATATGTACACACACATATATATACACATATACATATGTACGTATATATATATTATACAAGATTGGTATTAATCAACTGTTTCTGTTACTTGTAGGGCTCCTAGTCAACAGCAGGCTATTTGTAGTTAAGATTTGGGGATTCGAAAGTTTTATGTGGATTTTTTACTACTATGCAGGGAGCTGGGGTCAGTGCCCCTAACCCCCCTGTTGTTCAAGGGTCAACTATAACTACTTCCTTGCTTTATGCCATTCCTGTTTGCAAAAGGCTTCATGGGAACACTCTACTTTCAGATAGCGGAGGCAGGGGTAGGGGTGGAGGTTGGGTGGGGGGGGGGGACCTAGACCAGGCTCTGCTAATTTAGAATGCACCTAAAAGGTTATTTTAAAATACACCTGTCTAAAAGCACAGGTTGGATGAACTTTCTAATAAGGTCCTTAAACTACCTTCAAGCCTCACGTTACCAGTTAATGAGAAGGTTCTGTTAAAACTTTAATTTACCTCCATGGAATTGCAGGATTTATACTGGGCTCATGGTCTATTGCGAGCTGAAGCCAAAAGGTGAAATCTTCCATATCGGTGTCATTTTCTCCCCCCAGTTCAAAGAAACCACTGGAAGAGCAGGTGATCCGATTAAGAGTATGCTTCTGAAGTTCCGTTAATAGTTTTCCTTCATGTTGTTGTATTTAAAATTAGAGGGATTTCACTTTTCCTAATGACCTGAAATACATTCAACCATTGCTGTCCTCCACGTGACTCCAGGAATTACTTTCAAATACTTTTCGGGGCTTTAAGTCACTACAGCATTCACTTACCTAAATTGCAGCTCAAGTTTCTAGCTAACTCGCAAGAAGCCAGAGAAGCAAGGCAGCCGGCAGAATGGATGGCACAAATCCATGCATTAAAACTCATGCAGTGAATCATTTTGAGAGTTCCCCGAACTCCCACACCCAGCTTATAGTTTAATTGTACTCACAATTTAAATGGGTTTGGTAGTCTGGTTTCCTAGCCCATTCCAGATTAGAAACATAAATTAGGAAGCAAGAGGCAGGCTGGTGAAATAGCAGCTTGCAGAAATGGAGACGGGGGAGGGGATTTGAAAGAAAAGGGACTAAATCGTCTTACGCCTTTTATTAGCCCCTGTGAGCATCATCATTCAGCACATGGCATAGTAAGAAATGTTTTAATAAGAACCCTGAAGCATCAAGAAAACATAAAATTAGGTTTACTTTAAGGAGAAATGGGAAAGCATGTATATTCAAGAGACTTCTATTGAGATTGATTTTAAAAAATCGTTAAGGCGTTTATCAGAGATAATCTTTTGGTAAAATCACCCATGCAGAACGCCTAATTTCCTACTGCTTAATGAAGCGTTATGATATTTCCATAATGATGTAAGCTGACATAAATCACACGGAGGCATGATTATCTATAGAGCTATAACACTGTATGCTGGTATCTGATTAAAAATATCAATCAAAGAAATTAACAATTTAATACAGGTATATTGATGTGACTGTTTTCTAAGCACTTCAACAACGAACATGTATTTCCCAAGTCCAGAATACCTTTCTTAGGAAGCCAGAAGACAGTTCTAATTCTGCAACATCACGTCCAGCATGCCTAACTTCATTTAAGTCTACATTTCTGAGGGCCAGTGGCAGTCAAAATTTCCGGTAGCTGTCAACTAAAGCCATCTATCATTTAGAGAGGGAAAGAGTAAGTCTCTGAGTAACGTCGTCTTCGGTCAAACGTAATAGAAGGCACATATGACCCCAAATAGGCCAGCCATACTTTGTATATACCAGTCGGTGTCAAGATGGGACAAAGTCTAGCACAGGAAAAAAGAAAGCCATAGCCTTCAAGTGTAATGAATCATCTATACACAATACATCAGAGATACATCTGTGCTTATATTTTCATACACGTAAGCCACTTTAAATCCTTTCTAGAAGTTATAAGTATAATATATAGGTCTATATGGAAAAACATCCAAGAGCTATGGAATCAATTATTTTACGAATGGACAAGAAAAGGATTTTCTACGGCAACCTTCTCAGAAACGGAGGCTGAGAGGTTCCCATGACGTAGGGGCTCAAGGTTGACACTTAGCAGCTAAGACCAAAGCCAAAGTCCAGGAAACATCCAATCACACCAAGAATCCATCTCAGGAAGGTGAGACACATAATAACACCTGCACTTTCATCCAGGCTTCTTATTCTCCCAAAACAACTGACAGGCATTTCATATAGACCTTACATTGAGGAATCACGTAGCAGAAGTAGGAATGCAAGAGGGAACTAACCAATGGCTAAGAGTTAAAATTTCTCCGCTTGGTCAATTTCTGCCAAATTTTAAAAAACTTCCTAACCGATGATTGACGTCTACAGCCAACTTCCATATGTTTCTTTAGAAATAGTGGCAAGTGCTTACACTGCGTAGAGTATTTTAAGAATACATTATTTTATGCCCCCACGACAGCATCTACTGTAGACAGAAAGGGCAAATAAGAATATTAAAGCACGCCTCCTTTAAATCAAATGGGCATCCAGAAAACAGGTTGATGTGTATAGTAAAGCTTTGACAATGGTTAAAAGCAGAGAATCTGGAGTCTGATAGACCTGACCTAAAACTCCATTGCCACCATTATTAGCTGTGTGACCTTGGACAAGTTCCCGGGCCTCTCTGGGCCTCAGTTCTCTTGTTTATAGTGTACTGTTTACTGATGTTTGACTGATGGTTGACGCACAGGATGGTTGTAATGTTTAAAAGAGCACAAGTGGACACTCAATGCACGGTGGACACTTAACTTGGATCCTGTGATGGGTCACACTTCTTGATTCTGGGGCCAAGAGGCTTGTTCAAGGCCGTTCCAAGCTGTAATGGGAGGGCCTCCATCTCTGTGTATAAACCAGCTGCCCATTCTCTGGACAGGAGGGGCCTGCCCAGCATTCAGCAAGCTTCTGTTAGCAAATAGTACTGTCTGGGCATCTGTGGTTGCTTTCTTCCTCACATTGAAAGAACTGCGTAAATTACTTCTTCGTTCCCTCCCTTTCTTCCTCTTTTTTTTTCCCTTCCCCTCCAGAACATTCAGTATTTGGTACTTATGAGATGCCAGATACACTGATGTTGTTTCTTTTTTTTTTTATTTAAAAAGATTGTTTATTTTTGAAAGAGAGACAGACAGACAGACAGACACAGAATCCAAAGCAGGCTCCAGGCTCTGTGCTCACAGCACAGAGCCCGATGCAGGGCTGGAACTCAGGAGCGGCTAGATCATGACCTGAGCTGAAGTCAGACGCTCCACGGACTGGGCCACCCACGCATCCCCCGGTGTTTGTTTCTTAAACACAAATGCAATAAAGTATCCTCACGAATTAGTAGAGTAACTAAGATTTTTTTTAACTAAGATAATTTCTAATTCACATTCTCTCACTCTCTCACATACACACAACTAATTCAGTCTCATTATTTGAGCTACTTTCATGTTTTTTCTTCTTACATGGTTATTTGGTGGCCTAAATCCCAAGAAAGAAATAGTATTCAATAAGAATAAGCTTTTAAATATTATTAATTTTAAATATTATTAAATTCTTCATATTAAACATTAACTGGGCACAGATGCACAGGCTTGACATCTTCCATGTAGAAATATCTTCATATGAAAGGTGTTTATTTAGCCTGGACTATCTTCAATATAGTGTTGTGTTTGTTTTTTTTTAAACATAACAACTACACCTCTCAATATTGGGAATTTCTCATGTAAATCCTTGACCACAGAGTAAAATTTTTACGGAGTTTTAGGAGCAATATGTTTCTTCCCCTGTTGGAAAGAGGTAGAAAATAAAGTCTTACGAGTAGCAATTACGTCATTTTTCAGTAGGTTTCTTCCACTGAAACTAACGTTGAAAATGACCAAAAGCTAGGGCGCCTGGGTGGCTCAGTCGGTTAAGTGGCCGACTTCGGCTCAGGTCATGATCTCGCACTCTGTGAGTTCGAGCCCCGCGTCGTGCTCTGTGCTGACAGCTCAGAGCCTGGAGCCTGTTTCGGATTCTGTGTCTCCCTCTCTCTGACCCTCCCCTGTTCATGCTCTGTCTCTCCCTGTCTCAAAAATAAATAAAAAACGTTTAAAAAAAAAAAAAAAGAAAAGAAAATGACCGAAAGGGATACAGGGGAAAAAAAAAAAAAAACTCAGAAAGCTGCTGGCCTTGAAACGAAGATGAAATCAAGTTACAAAAACCACTGTAATAAAGACTGCCACCCTGGTTTTAGATACAATCTAAGAATACAAATACAAATCGGAGCAAAGCGAGACCCTAAGAATCTTCAAGATTTCTCCTACAGTAACAAGTACAGCAGGAAGTAATTATGGTCAATTCTCATTATTTGTGGTAGTTATGTTTTAGAACACCGGTACTAATGAAGGATTCATGAACACTGACCCATTGCTCTTAGGGGAAATACAGGGCTAGGTTCCTGCCGGCCTCTGGTCACATTTTTGCCAACTGATCAACACACAATTTTGTTTTATGTGTGCTTCTGTTTTGTCATGTTTCTTTCCCACCTTTCCTGAGGTATATATAACAGACCAATAAAATGTGGACAAGCTGGGTGTTTGGTACGTGTAGACAGAGTGAAAGAATCCCCCTCCCCCCATGGAGTTAATGAATTCTCCCTTCTCTCGCAGTATTTAATACCTGTTGCTAACTCATTAACCTTGAACTCACGGCCAACAGCACTGTAAGTCATGCCTGAATAAGGTCCCTAACACATGTATTTCCTCCACAGGCATGTCACAGCCTCCCTGCACTTAGGAACACAAGATCGTGCTTTGGCACGATGTGGGAGGCCATTATTATTATTATTATTATTATTATTATTATTATTTTAACGTTTATTTATTTTTGAGACAGAGAGAGACAGAGCATGAACCGGGGAGGGTCAGAGAGAGAGGGAGACACAGAATCTGAAACGGGCTCCAGGCTCTGAGCCGTCAGCACAGAGCCCGACACGGGGCTCGAACTCACGGACCGTGAGATCGTGACCTGAGCTGAAGTCGGACGCTTAACCGACTGAGCCACCCAGGCGCCCCGGGAGGCCATTATTAAACAGAGAAACCACCAACAAAAAGCACCGAAGCACAAAAACACAGGGCCAAAACAGACTGCAGAAAGGACACTTACTTCCCATATGAGAGCTGAAACAAGGAGGCAGATGACTGCCCCATTTAACCTCAGTTGGGAACAGGCATGTTGCGGGATTCAAATTCTTCCCTGCTCTGCATGCGTCAGTAAATGGCTGCAGAAGGTCCACAAGACTGACTTTGGGGTCACACATTACAAATAAATTTTAGCGAGGTGAATTCCAAATACGGCATCTGAATAGCGATCGACTCGATTCTCGGGACAAATGAAGCCCAAAAGGGTGGCAATCCAATTGCCACAAGGCCTTAAATACAGTACTTGATCACAGGGACAGGATGTGGAAGGAATTTAGCCTTTTTGGTAAGAGGAGGCCCAAATCTACATCCGCGTGAACACGAGCCCAGACACGGGTTCAACACAGACGCAGATTAGTCACTCACCAGCAGAGGGCGTTACACTTTTGCAGAAATACGGGGTTCTTGCAGGGGCGGGAAGGGTGCAGGAAAGGAAGAACTATAGCACAGGGTCTGTGACTTACACAGGACTTGTTCTCGCCGGGCCCAGAGGAAACTCCTCAGGGAGTGCCTGGGGGGGCTCAGTCAGTTAAGCGACTAACTCTTGATTTCGGCTCAGGTCATGATCTCATGGTTCATGAGATTGAGCCCCACGGAGGGCTCTGCGCTCACAGCGTGGAGCCTGCTTTGGATCCTGTCTCCCTTTTCCTGTCCCTCCCCCATGCGTGCTTTCTCTCTCTCTCAAAAATAAATGTGTCAAAAAAATTAAAAAAAAAAAAAAGAAAAGAAAGAAAGAAAGAAAGGAAATTCCTTGGGAATGGTCCAGCAAGTATAAAACTTAATACCACTGCTTCAGTAAAAATTGAGGTCAGAACCTCTAGAAGAACAAAGTCAAACTCTCAGTTGTCCAGGCCTGTCGAATATGGTGGCCTCTACCCGCCTGTGATGATTTAGACTTAGGTTCATTACAAGGAAATAGAAATAAAAATTCAGCCATACTAGCCACGTTGCAAGGGCTCAGTAGCCACACGTGGCTAGAGCCACTCCACTGACTGATACAGAGAGCAGTGAGCAGTTTGTCACGTGAGGGGCTTCACTCAGAGACCCCTCTGTCCTGTGGAGGATGCAGACTGTCCCTAGCTAAGAGTCCTCTACTCTCTTGCTTGGAAAACACAAGCCTTGACTGCCAGCATTCCCAGCACATAGGGGAGGAGATGGGTCTTATCACAGCTTAACGTGAGGCCATGCGTCATCTCTTATGGTGGCCTGCTACCCCAGTCGGCATGGTCCATGTGACCAAACTCAGGTTGGCTCAACCTCCACAAAGATTAGAGCTCCATTTCTTTTACTAGGGCTCAGGTGAGGCAGTTGCTGCTCTGTACGGGGGTAAATGAGGAGATCCAGGGATCTAACTGCTTCTTATAAGGTCTTTCAACGAACCCACCTTTTCCAGCCCCACCTGTACACCTGTCTTTAGAGTCACCTGAAGCCTCCAGCTCCTTGACCTTTCTGGGGTTCTGCAGCATGGACGGTCTGGCCCCTGGCTTCCCTTCATTTCCGCTTTCCTCTGGTCCCCTCAGCCCACGCATCTGCTTTCCCGCTTTGAAAGTTGGTTGACTTTTCTCTCTGCTACTGTCTTCCCTGGTCCATGCTACTATTCCCCTTTAACATCATTTATCGGTGTTTCAGGAAAGCACGGTGACAAAGTTCACTCCGCCAGGTGTCCTAGATACCCTTCACTTGAATTTCAAGACTGGTCACAGACCAACGATTTACAGTGGGTGCCACCCCAAATTCATAAGTTGAAGCTCTACCCCCCAGCCCAGTGTGATGGTATTTGGCGATGGGGCCTTTGGGAGGTAATTAGGTTTAGATGAGGTCATGAGGGCGGGGATCCCCATTATGGGATTATTGTCCTTCTAAGAAGAGGCACCAAGGGCTTCCTGTCTTTCTCTCCAACATGTGAGGAAACACCAAGAAGGTGGCCATCTATAAACCAGGAAGAGAGTCCTCACCAGACCCGACCATGTTGGTGCTCTGATCCTGGGCTTCCAGCTTCCAGAATTGTGAGAAAATACATTTCTGTTTTTTTTTTTTGTTTTTTTTTTTTTAATTTTTTTTTTTCAACGTTTTTTATTTATTTTTGGGACAGAGAGAGACAGAGCATGAACGGGGGAGGGGCAGAGAGAGAGGGAGACACAGAATCGGAAACAGGCTCCAGGCTCCGAGCCATCAGCCCAGAGCCTGACGCGGGGCTCGAACTCACGGGCCGCGAGATCGTGACCTGGCTGAAGTCGGACGCTTAACCGACTGCGCCACCCAGGCGCCCCCATTTCTGTTTTTTTGTTTTGTTTTTTTGAGAGAGAGAGAGAGAGAGAGAGAGAGAGAGAGAATATGAGTGGGAGAGGGGCAGGGTGAGAGGGGGACAGACGATCTAAAGCAGGCTTCATGAGGACAGTAGGGAGCCTGATGTGGGGCTTGAACTCATGAACCGTGAGATCATGACCTGAGCCGAAGTTGGACGCTCAACTGACTGAGCCACTCCGGCGCCCCTAAGTTTCTGTTGTGTAAGCCACCCAGTCTGTGGTACTTTGTTATGGCCACCCAAGCTGACTGATACAAATTCTCGTCTTTAATCAACAGGCCTTTATAGATATAAATGAAACAATATGGGGCTCAGAATAAAATCAATGTGGGACTGTCTTAATAGCCAGAACGCCCGCAGGTATGCAGGCTACTGCTGAACTATAAACTGATCAAGTGACTGAGTCATAACGAGCCTGCACGAATGCACGCTTGAATGCTCTCAAATGGTTTCATTTTACAGGCAGTACACTTACGTAATTATCTCAGTGATTCATTTAAGAAAATAAATGGAAACAGATATCGCAACTGCTTTTAATGACCTGAACCCCAGGGAACCCCGTGGTCGGCGAACACCATTGGTAGGAGAAGTCAAGCTCCGTGGTTCTTCCAAGTTGGCTGAAGATACAGTCAGCCCCGGCATCCGCCCCTCAAGGTCCCGGTGGTACCGTGGAGAGTTAAAACACCGGGGACAGGGAGGCTTGCACAGGGGATGGACCACTGCTCATGAACGAGCTCTCTGTGGGTCAACACCCCCAGACCCCTTGGATCTTTCTGATGAGGGTCTTACTCAGCCTTGGGGATACTGGGGGGCATTCTGTCTCCTTGCGTCATCTGAATACAGAAGGACCTGTCCCCTTCCTGAACTCCAGATGGCGACCTCTCTTGCCCCTTTGAGACTTGGGACTATCTGACCTCAGGTCAGAATTTGCTTCCTTCACCTGCAAACCCGCAACTGGAACCACAGCCTCTCGGGACCGTCTGAGCCCCCCGGCCCCTGCCTTCGGCCCACAGGCCACTGTGATGGCCCGAATGCAAGTGCCATCTACCTGGCTCGGGACACAGGTAACAAAAGGGATGTGACGGGGCCAGCATTTGTACCACACAGTTCGTAATTGTTTTTTGGCTTCATAATTGTTTTCGTGTTGTTTTATGTGTTTTAGAGGAATGCTTATGGACACTGGCACTCTGGTCAAAAGTTCGGAGATTAACACCAGCAAAACACCCCACCCATCCCCGTCCCTCCTCAAATCGGCAAGAAGGACAGATGTCTGCCAATTTGATGGGAGAGTATTAATGACTTTCATTCCCCCCCCCCCCACAGGCAGAAACGGCTGTAGGATCTAAATTTAAGACCTTCCAGTTCTCGGGGCGCCCGGGTGGCTCAGCTGGTTAAGTGTCTGACTCTTGATCTCAGCTCAGGTCATGATCTCACGGTTCACGGAATTGAGCCCCGTCCCCGTGGGGGGCGCTGTGCTGACAGTGTGGAACCTGCTGGAGAGTCTCTCTCTCTCGCTCTCTCTCTGCCCTCCCCTGCTCTCACTCTCTCTCTCTCTCAAAATAAACTTAAAACCAAAAAAAGAGAGAGACCTTCCGGCTCTCATTTTAAAAGACACACACCCATTACGAGCCTTTCCACGTTCAACGCTTTGCACTTGGATGACAGAAAGAGACAATCTGTTTAGCTCCTCCCCCCTTCCTCTTCTTGTCCCCCATTTATATTCCTGTGACAACCCCGCTTGGTGCTCACTTTTCTTCCAACAGTAAAACTATGCAGATGTGGATTCTCTCACCATCTTGAAAATGTTCCCGTTTTAAAAGGAACCAACGTTCGCATGGGAGCGCAGTGGTACCCTGGCCGCTCAGAGGCAATAAATTTCTCTTGTAAACCATTATCCCTACCCAGGAGCTGGATCCAGGCTGACCTGGCTTTAGGTGAAATTAAATTAGAAATGTTTGTCTTCAGCATCTAAACTACTTATTCTTTCACATTTTGGGGACCCTTTTCCCCTTCCAAGTTCTGGGAGCCGCACTCCGTGGGAAGTGTGCTAAGTTCTCGATCTTCCTTTTTGTTAGTTCTTCAAAATGCAGCCCGTGAACCATTTCCTGAGGGGCCCAAACTCTGTCTCTGGCGGTCAAGAAGACAGCTGATTAAACAAAATGACACAGGCCAAGGACACTCAAAATGTGCTACTGTGCAGTGGCTATTTATTTACAGGGCACCGCGTAAACTCACAGGCCACCCTTGGTCGTTTTTAAAAAGACTAAAGACCGTGAGCTTGACTGATGGAGTCAATCTAGTGGTGCACCAGTGGTCCCTCCAGGGACCACTAAAATCACATCACATAGTCTCTAGGCAAAAGTACTAGACCATATCTTCCAACTTCCAACAGTTTAATTCTCCTTAAAAATGAGAGAAAACAACAGGAAAGATTTTAAGTATTTGAAAGCAGAGAAGAGTAGCACAAGGAAGTCCCACCTGCTTATCTCCCCTTTTCAAGAACCGTCACTGTAATTCTCGCAACTCTGGTAAGTAAGTGAGCTCACCTCTAGAGTCAAGTCCTGTATTTGGGTAGAATGGATATATAGGTAGTTTGACACTTGAGGAGGTCTTAACCTGCAAGCCCGTGCTGACGTGCCCACGTATTTTAAAAAAAATTTTTTTAACGTTTATTTATTTTTGAGACAGAGAGAGACAGAGCGTGAACAGGGGAGGGGCAGAGAGAGAGGGAGACACAGAATCCGAAGCAGGCTCCAGGCTCTGAGCCGTCAGCACAGAGCCCGACGCGGGGCTCGAACTCACGGACCGTGAGATCACGACCTGAGCCGAAGTCGGACGCTCAACCGACCGAGCCACCCGGGCGCCCCTGCCCACGTATTTTTAAAGCTTCATTTCTAGGACACTTACAAAGCCCACCTCTGATCAGGTGTGGAGGAAGTGGAGGGAGTTCCCCATACTTCAGGACAACCACACTGCATGTAATTACATAGAGAAGCTGAAGGTGTTATTTGGGGGGGGGGGGGGGGGGGGGGGGGGGTGGATCAGTAAGCCTAATCAAGAACTCATGCAAACACAAGACACATCGATGCAAAAAATAAGATCCTTCTGTGCTGCCATGCTTCAGAGTGAGCTTTCTAAAAGTGATTTTGTTATTGGATCGTTCGCTATTTGGAAAGTGCTGGCAAATACTCCAACACGGAGATGAATCCTTAGGGAAGACTGGTGGCCGCAGGGTTGAGGAACAGATTGCTTCTGCATCGCAGGGAGGCACATGTGCAGCCCGACACATGGCGTGTCGTAACACGCCTCCCCTGCTCATTACAAGTCTCAGTATGTGGATATACACACACGTTTATATAGGGACATACACACATGCGTATACGAGCATAAATCCACGCAGTTAAAGCCCACAGTGCTCCTGAACTTCACGTTGTAGGACACACATCTGAATGCAGTCTTTCCCGCATCCCCCACCAATCTGCTGTGAAGTCCTGTTTCTCTGACCGCCATCGCTTAGACAGCCTTGCTTCCCACGTGGGTTACGACGGCCCCGGTTACAACCCTTTTCGTGCCCTGTCTTGATGGAAAGCGGCATCTGCTGGGTCACCCTGCTGACAGTCTCACCTGTGCCCACCTCTCCTTCCCACTGTTGTCAGAGTTATTTTCTAGGAACCACGTCAGATCCTAGAAAATGTACCCTGTGCCCCTTTCGCGTCTCCTCGTTATTTACAAAATGAATTGAATGACATTTACGGAATTGGCATGTTAGGTCCTAGGCCACTGAGCTTCGATTTATACCCTTATAATAGCCATTTTAGTAGCTACTAGTTAGCTGTATTATAATGTAAATTGTAATTATATTATACAGCTGTTATATGTAGTATTATATATACTCACGTAATTATTACCCGTCATGCGGGCACTAAGATAAGAGGTACGATCTAGAATAAGCTTAGTACACAAGAATCCGATGAAGGAGGTACTATTATTCCCATTTAACCGAGGAAAAGGAAGCATAGAGTAATTAAGTAGCTTTCCCCAGATCACCCAGCTATTTAGGGGACAGAACTGGGAGGTGAGCCCCGGCAGACTGGCTCTGGGGTCAGTACCCCTGACCCCTGTGAACTACACCCCCTCCCCTCCGCCAGGCCCCCTCTGGGAGCCCCCACCCCGACCCCACCAACACTGTGGCTGCCCCCTCTCAGCACTCTGGGCTTTGCCGGAAGCCTGGAAATCATCCATCTTGAACTAGTAGACATTCTTCCCCCGGGGCTCCCCAAGGTCTGTGGTCACGTCCCCCCCCCACCCCCTGCTCTGAGCAGCCCTGCCTCCATGCTGCACTTATCTGGTTCTGCCTTGTGCTGCTGGCAGCTGCAGACGGGCCTGTATGTACCCCAGACTGCACCCTCTTTAGATTAGAAAGCACTTGTCCTTTCCCACCCAGAGGACTGGCATGATGGCATTCCATCTTGCCGGCCACTCGTCTGAATTATAAAAATGTGATGGGAGCAGGGCACCTGGGTGGCTCAGTCGGTTAAGGGTCCGGCATGATCAGGTCAAGCATGATCTCATGGTTCGTGAGTCTGAGCCCCACACTGGGCTGTTAGCACAGAGCCAGCGTGGGATCCTCTGTCCCCCTCTCTTTCTGCCCCTCCCCTGCTCATTCTCTCTCTCTCTCTCCCTCAGAAATAAAATAGAACATTAAAAAAAAATGTGAAGGGGTATGGTGACACCAGGGCCACAATGCTGGGTAAGTTTTCTCCAAAAGAGGCAAACAGATTTTATTTTATTCTATTTTATTTTATTTTGAGACAGAGAGAGAATGCAGGGGAGGGGCAGAGAGCGTGGGAGAGACAGAATCCCAAGCAGGCTCTGCAATGTCAGCGCAGAGCCCGATGTGGGGCCTGAACTCACGAACCATGAGATCGTGACCTGAGCTGAAATCAAGAGTCGGATGCTTCACTGACTGAGCCACCCGGGTGCCCCTCTGAACAGACACTTGAAAATGACATCAGTAACAAGGACTGCAGGAGTCCTGATGGATAATGCCTGGGCTTTCCTCAAACCCTGATTTTCCCACACATGACTGGGTGGTGGCAGGAAGGACACGAGAGGTCGCATGTTCTCGGCTGGATCACCATCCTTGTGAGGCAGGATTAAAGGACACACAGGAACACAGCAGCCTACAGAAGAAGAAACAAGGTCCTGTGCCCAATGGCTAGTATGAAGAAAGGAAACCGACGTTCCCTACCTCGTCGTGCCTCCTTCAAATTGCTACCTGCCTCTGTTCCCTTACTGTCAGGACAGAAGCACGCCAGACCTTCTCAGTCTACACTGAGTTCGTTCAAGGTCATCATTTTCCTATTAAGCCTCCCAGCCAAGAAGCCAGACCTCAGCAGCGTGGGTTTGCAACGCCACAGTGGGGCGCCTCACTGTTCAATTTTGCTGACTCTTCGGTTTTCCTAGTTCGTTTAAATGGAGCGTTTTCCTTTTAGGGTGGGAGGAAAGGAGGTGAGCAGAGAAGAAGAGCTTAGTTTAGGAAACTGGATTGCGGACCAGGAGGAGGCCCTGTATTACAGTCCTGCGTTTACTCTTTATATGCGGTAACAATTCATAAAAGCTCTGCAAGCCGGAGACACTGCTAAAGGGAAGCGTTTTCCCCACGGGGAATGGGAGAAAGGCACTTCCGGAATCAAGACTAACCAGAAGTCAAGATTAGAGATGACCAGGGGCCCCTTCTCCAAGTATTTCAGGGAGCACGTGGACTTGACGTTATTGACATGGTGCATCTTGAGTGAGCAAGTCCCCAGAGGGGCGGGGTTTGGCTTGACTGCCCCCAGGCAGGGAAACACACTTTCTTGCCACTTGGGTTTCTCCCCGCCAGTTTAGATTCCCCAGAGGTGACTCTAGCCATACTGAGTGGGGAGAAGAAAAGGGCCAGGTTTTCCGGGGAAACCTCTGTTCTGGGGGAAGTGTTCCCATAGCCGGGGGTGTGGTGTTGGAGATCAAAGGGGCTAATGTTTCAGCACACGCGGGGTCTGAAACTCCTCCTGGGTAGGAAGCAGGATGAAAACATAACCAATTCTGTACTGCAAGCTATAGATGCAGAGGCTGGGAGCTGGGGTCTCTTCCTCCAGGGTCTGTCCTGAACCTGGGGACATGGGGTGGGGGGGTGAGGTTGTAGGTGGGGGGCAGGAACCATTCCCTGTGTCTCACGCAAGCATCGACTTCCTCCAACTTGGGGAACATTCACGATTATCATGAAATTGGTCATCTTTACAACTGAAAAGTCCCGGGTCAATTCCGAAGTCCCTTGGTGTTTCCCAACAAGTGTTACGAGCTTCAATTAATCTCCTGGGTTTTCACAAATACACCGCCTAACACTGGACTTTCTCTGGAAGAGATGATTTTCTCCTCTTACACAAGCCTTATTTTCTATCTTCCACCACCTGAAAAATATGCCGGGGGGGGGGGGGGAAGAAGCAATGTTAAAAAGAAATAACTACTCTGTTCCTTAGGAGTTAGGAAAAACAGAGAAAGCTTGAAAAGGGAAGATACGGGGGCGCTGGGGGACTCAGGAGGTTAAACGTCCGACTCCTGGTTTCAGCTCAGGTCATGATCTCACAGTCAGGGGATGAAGCCCCGCATCGGGCTCTTTGCTGAGCACGGAGCCTGCATGGGCTTTTCTCTCTCTCTCTGCCTCTCCCTCCCTCTCTCTCTCTCTCTCTCTCTCTCTCAGATAAATAAGCATTAAAAAAAATTTTTTTAAGAAGACGGAAGACAGAGGTTTCTTACAAACTCTTCAGTAAGGGGAGAAGAAAAATGTCTCCAGGGATGATTCTGTGCCAGGTTCCACGAGGCTAGGTCCCCTCACTGTGACCTAGCATTATGAGTACTCTGGTTACCATTTTACAGATGAAGCAACTAAGTTTCAGCACTGTAGGCACGGTGTCAAAAGAATGAAGCTAAAACGTGGCTGGGCAGAGGTGCAAACCCAGTGTTGGGCACTGACCACTGTACCACACTGCCCTTCTTAGAGGGGGTCTGGGTGGGGCATGCGTCAGAGCCGTGACCTCATGGAGGAAAAGGATGCTATGTAACAAGCCACCAGGACCTGGGTGAAAAATCTCAGTCAAGTGGCTTCTTGATTTCCTTGCTTCCCCAAACCCAAAGCCTCCCTTCTGGCCTTTCTGAAAGATGGGAGGGGAGCCACAGTGCCTGAGCTGAACTGGGGCAGCACGTGTATAATTCTTCATGCACATTCTCGAAGCCTTGGTGCCTCTGGGCAGTAAAAATGGATAAAGCAGAAAATCTATCAACACATTCAGTTCACTTTCCTTTTTCCTTTAAGAAACGTTTGGAATAGTTCTGTAAAATTTTAATTCACGGGGTGGAAACGCACGGACTATTCAATTTTTTTGCTTGACTCCATCTAGCTTCTAGGCACTGAGGACTACATATTGGTTTAAGGAAGAGAGAGGTAGGAGATGTTACATACAACAGAATATTTAAAATTATCCTCCTGCTCCTAAAAATCAAGAGTGGAACAGAGAGGCTATGGTGGGCATTCATTTATCTGAGACATCTGCTGAGAGCTTACCAGGTGCAGATATGGTTTTAGGCACCATGAGGGCAAATAAAAAAGATAGAAAAGGAGGTGGTTAAAAAAAGATGACCAGAGGGTGACAGAAGGATACAGCACTACAGTCACTACCGAACATAAAGGAAAAAGAAAGCCATAGGAGATGCGTGGGCTAAGCTTATAACGTGAGTTATCGCACATTACGTTAACACGCTGATTCAAAAGTCTAGCTCAGTAGGATTTAAAATACACACACATTTGCCTGTATGTACCCCATCTTTCCGATCGGAGACCACCTTTTTGTGAAACTTACAGCATATGCTAACTGGTCACAAAACAGACGCCAAATAAATAAATGCTTGCTTGGTTGAATGAATGTCAGACGCTCCCTAGGAGTCAAACTGTAGCCCTTTAAGAGCCACGGATGTATTTTAATTTGATATTTACTGCCCTTTATTAACAGTCTTCCAAGATTATTCATAGACATCCATTTCACAAACACATCCAACAAGACATCGGTATTGAAGAAGAGCCCAAATTAAAAAAAAAAAAGACCAGACCTCCGATGAAAAGAATGTCAACTGGAATCAAACCCCAAGCCCGTTAAACATGGCACCTTGCTGGGGTCAAGTCTGCAGACATGAGAATAAGTGTGAACCTAAGGCTGTCTACCAGGATGACTTCTCTGTGACCTGAAGCGTTCTAGAACACAGCACTACACCCTCCCCACCCCCATTCTTTTCCTTTGTTTCACCACACCCTTAAGTATACCCTCTGGGCTTAACCTCCTTGATCAGCCCTGGAGATATGACACCCAGCTATTCTCAAACACTTTCCTCCCAGAGGTCCCTCAGCACAGACTCCTGGCCTCTAGGGTCACAAAAGCAGGTTTAGGGGAAGTGGGGTTGGGCGATCTACTCGCCTTAAGGCAGTGAAGACATGTTTCTAAGTGCCCTGAAATAAACCATTTCTTATCAAACTGGGCTTGCAGTCCTTTCCCTTCAGTCTTCCAGTGCCTTTGGCCTTTGGAGGTCCTTTTGCCTTCACAGGACACTTGTCTTTGCCACTATGATCAACTGGTGACCTTTAATTTAAAGGAAAAACCCAAGAGACTGAGGAAAGTGGCAGGTTTCTATAAAAACAAATCAGTGCTCTGAAACAACATGGCGGCCAACTTCCTCCTATGGGACACTGTGCCCTTGTCATGTTGGGCTCCAAGGCCCAGTCAGTGAACAATCGAGCGAGTGCAGGCTGGCTCAGGTTTCGAATAAACCAAGAGGCTGCTGACCACTTCATTTGAACGGGCCAGATCTGGGACTTTAAAAAGTGAAAGCATTAGGTTTAAACAACAAAACTTGCCGCCTACCTGAAGTGCGACCTGGGATAAGTAATTTAAGTGTGTGTGCCTCAGTTTCCTCCTGTGACAATGGGGATAATAACACTGTCATCCACTCGATAGGGTATCATGGGGAGGAAATAAGATAATGCAAAGAGCAGGCTGAAAGCACTCTCACCGTTCCTTCCTCCTCAGAAGTTGCAGTTAACAAAGTACCAACATTTTCACCTTCTTTAAATTGCAAAAACAGGAGTGCCTCGGTGGCTCAGTCAGTTGAGCTGGTGTCAGCTCAGATCTTGGTTTCGGCTTAGGGTCATGGGATGGAGCCCCATGTCAGGCTTTGCACCGAGCGTGGGGTCTGGCTGGGATTCTCTCTCTCTCTCCCTCTCACTCTAATTAGTACATACATACATACATACATACATAAATTGCAAACATATACTTACAGAAAAGTATACGTAGTTGAACGCGTTGCGCGTTATTTTAAAAACATTTCTTTTTTGAGAGAGAGGCCGAGCACAAGCAGGGGAGGGGCAGAGAGAGAATCCTGCCAGCTCCAGAGACTCTCAGGAAGCTCTCTCCTTCCCAATTCCCTCCTTTCTTCCTAAAAGTAAACACTGTTCTGTCTCTAAAATACTTCAATATTTTCTCAAGGTGGCTTTAAAAGACTTACTACACGGTAAGTGCTCCATGAATGTTGGCTACGGTTTTAAGAAAATCAAAGTTACAGTCAAGCAGTCTTCTGCTTCTTTAAGTCACAAGACTCTCATTTCATAATTGTGCTTGTATGTATCGCCTCTCCCACTTGGCCTGTCTCAGGATCCGTAACCAGCTTGTACTTGTCATTCTGAACACAGCCGGCAGACTCCACAGCCAGCTGGATTTGTAAAAATGTATTAATTTAGCACACATCCCTTCAATTTCCGTCTGGTTAGCCGATATCCTCAAGAGCAACTTCCTCAAGAATAGCAATGAGGAACAGGACCCTGAAGGATTACCTCTTGTTGGGGCACCTGGGTGGCTCAGTCGGTTAAGCACCCGACTTCAGCGCAGGTCATGATCTCACGGGGTCTGTGAGTTCAAGCCCCGCCTCGGGCTCTGTGCTGATGGCTCAGAGCCTGGGGCCTCCTGTCTCCCCCTCTCTCTGCCTCTCCCCTGCTCGCACTCTGTCTCCCTCAAAAAGAAACAAACGGTAAGAAAATTCTTTGAAACAAGGATTACCTCTTGTTGATTGCATGGGTCTAGAACTTGTACAAAAACCCCCCAGATAATTCCAGCACCCCTTTGAAAGGAAAAAGCGGAGAGCTAATGTCAAGAAGTCTGGCTGTAGCACACCCACCATTACGGGGGCCATGTGATCACACACTGTGACAGCCCCATATTACAGCAGCAAATGTTCTCCAATTTATGTGAAGCAGAAGGATATTCAAACTTAGTTGAGAAATCACTATGCCCCTGCTGTTTCGCCACCTCACTTGGTGAACCTTTTACAAGTAGTGGGTTCCTGTCCCTTAAGGCCCAACTCTGAATTCGGCTATACCTGCAGGGGACGGTCTCGTGTGACCTAACCCAATTTTGCTGACTTCACCCCTTCTCAGGCATGCAAGGCACAACGGCATTTTCCTCTCACCTGCCCCAAGCTCTTGTATGCTCAGCCCAAGTACAAGTGCAGCTTGGAAAGGCATGGATTTAGGGGCGCCTGGGTGGCGCAGTCGGTTAAGCGTCCGACTTCAGCCAGGTCACGATCTCGCGGTCCGTGAGTTCGAGCCCCGCGTCAGGCTCTGGGCTGATGGCTCGGAGCCTGGAGCCTGTTTCCGATTCTGTGTCTCCCTCTCTCTCTGCCCCTCCCCCGTTCATGCTCTGTCTCTCTCTGTCCCAAAAATAAATAAAAAACGTTGAGACTGTTCCGGAAGATGGCGGCGTAGGAGGACGCGGGGCTCACAACGCGTCCTGCCGATCACTTAGATTCCACCTACACCTGCCTAAAGAACCCAGAAAACCGCCAGAGGATTAGCAGAAGGGAGTCTCCGGAGTCAAGCGCAGACGAGAGGCCCACGGAAGAGGGTAGGAAGGGCGGCGAGGCGGTGCGCGCTCCACGGACTGGCGGGAGGGAGCCGGGGCGGAGGGGCGGCTCGCCGGCCAAGCAGAGCCCCCGAGTCTGGCTGGCAAAAGCGGAGGGGCCGGACAGACTGTGTTCCGACAGCAAGCGCGACTTAGCGTCTGGGAGGTCAGAAGTTAACAGCTCTGCTCGGAAAGCGGGAAGGCTGGAGGACAAAGGGAGGGAGAGCTGCCGAGCCCCCGGACGGCAGAGCTCAGCTTGGCGGGGAACAAAGGCGCCAGCGCCATCTCCCCCGCCCATCCCCCAGCCAAAATCCCAAAGGGAACCAGTTCCTGCCAGGGAACTTGCTCGCTCCGCGCAAACACCCAACTCTGTGCTTCTGCGGAGCCAAACCTCCGGCAGCGGATCTGACTCCCTCCCGCTGCCACAGGGCTCCTCCTGAAGTGGATCACCTAAGGAGAAGTGAGCTAAGCCTGCCCCTCCACCCCCCGTGCACCTTGCCTACCCACCCCAGCTAATACGCCAGATCCCCAGCAACACAAGCCTGGCAGTGTGCGAGTAGCCCAGACGGGACACGCCACCCCACAGTGAATCCCGCCCCTAGGAGAGGGGAAGAGAAGGCACACACCAGTCTGACTGTGGCCCCAGCAGTGGGCTGGGGGCAGACATCGGGTCGGACTGCGGCCCCGCCCACCAACTCCAGTTATACACCACAGCACAGGGGAAGTGCACTGCAGGTCCTCACCACGCAAGGGACTCTCCAAAATGACCAAACGGAAGAATTCCCCTCAGAAGAATCTCCAGGAAATAACAACAGCTAATGAACTGATCAAAAAGGATTTAAATAATATAACAGAAAGTGAATTTAGAATAATAGTCATAAAATTAATCGCTGGGCTTGAAAACAGTATACAGGACAGCAGAGAATCTCTTGCCACAAAGATCGAGGGACTAAGGAACAGTCACGAGGAGTTGAAAAACGCTTTAAACGAAATGCAAAACAAAATGGAATCCACGATGGCTCGGCTTGAAGAGGCAGAGGAGAGAACAGGTGAACTAGAAGATAAAGTTATGGAGAAAGAGGAAGCTGAAAGAAAGAGAGATAAAAAAATCCAGGAGTATGAGGGGAAAATTAGAGAACTAAGTGATACACTAAAAAAAAATAATATACGCATAATTGGTATCCCAGAGGAGGAAGAGAGAGGGAAAGGTGCTGAAGGGGTACTTGAACAAATTATAGCTGAGAACTTCCCTGAACTGGGGAAGGAAAAAGGCATTGAAATCCAAGAGGCACAGAGAACTCCCTTCAGACGTAACTTGAATCGATCTTCTGCACGACATATCATAGTGAAACTGGCAAAATACAAGGATAAAGAGAAAATTCTGAAAGCAGCAAGGGATAAACGTGCCCTCACTTATAAAGGGAGACCTATAAGACTCATGACTGATCTCTCCTTTGAAACTTGGCAGGCCAGAAAGGCTTGGCACGATATCTACAGTGTGCTAAACAGAAAAAATATGCAGCCGAGAATCCTTTATCCAGCAAGTCTGTCATTTAGAATAGAAGGAGAGATAAAGGTCTTCCCAAACAAACAAAAACTGAAGGAATTTGTCACCACGAAACCAGCCCTACAAGAGATCCTAAGGGGGATCCTGTGAGACAAAGTACTAGAGACATCACTACAAGCATAAAACATACAGACATCACAATGACTCTAAACCCATATCTTTCTATAATAACACTGAATGTAAATGGATTAAATGCGCCAACTAAAAGACATAGGGTATCAGAATGGATAAAAAAACAAGACCCATCTATTTGCTGTCTACAAGAGACTCATTTTAGATCTGAGGACACCTTTAGATTGAGAGTGAGGGGATGGAGAACTATTTATCATGCTCCTGGAAGCCAAAAGAAAGCTGGAGTAGCCATACTTATATCAGACAAACTAGACTTTAAATTAAAGGCTGTAACAAGAGATGAAGAAGGGCATTATATAATAATCACAGGGTCTATCCACCAGGAAGAGCTAACTATTATAAATGTCTATGCGCCAAATACCCGAGCCCCCAGATATATAAAACAATTACTCATAAACATAAGCAACCTTATTGATAAGAATGTGGTCATTGCAGGGGACTTTAACACCCCACTTACAGAAATGGATAGATCATCTAGACACACAGTCAATAAAGAAACAAGGGCCCTGAATGATACATTGGATCAGATGGACTTGACAGATATATTTAGAACTCTGCATCCGAAAGCAACAGAATATACTTTCTTCTCGAGTGCACATGGAACATTCTCCAAGATAGATCATATACTGGGTCACAAAACAGCCCTTCATAAGTTTACAAGAATTGAAATTATACCATGCATACTTTCAGACCACAATGCTATGAAGCTTGAAATCAACCACAGGAAAAAGTCTGGAAAACCTCCAAAAGCATGGAGGTTAAAGAACACCCTACTAACGAATGAGTGGGTCAACCAGGCAATTAGAGAAGAAATTAAAATATATATGGAAACAAATGAAAATGAAAATACAACAATCCAAACGCTTTGGGATGCAGCGAAGGCAGTCCTGAGAGGAAAATACATTGCAATCCAGGCCTATCTCAAGAAACAAGAAAAATCCCAAATACAAAATCTAACAGCACACCTAAAGGAAATAGAAGCAGAACAGCAAAGGCAGCCTAAACCCAGCAGAAGAAGAGAAATAATAAAGATCAGAGCAGAAATAAACAATATAGAATCTAAAAAAACTGTAGAGCAGATCAACGAAACCAAGAGTTGGTTTTTTGAAAAAACAAACAAAATTGACAAACCTCTAGCCAGGCTTCTCAAAAAGAAAAGGGAGATGACCCAAATAGATAAAATCATGAATGAAAATGGAATGATTACAACCAATCCCTCAGAGATACAAACAATTATCAGGGAATACTATGAAAAATTATATGCCAGCAAATTGGACAACCTGGAAGAAATGGACAAATTTCTAAACACCCACACTCTTCCAAAACTCAATCAGGAGGAAATAGAAAGCTTGAACAGACCCATAACCAGCGAAGAAATTGAATCGGTTATCAAAAATCTCCCAACAAATAAGAGTCCAGGACCAGATGGCTTCCCAGGGGAGTTCTACCAGACATTTAAAGCAGAGATAATACCTATCCTTCTCAAGCTATTCCAAGAAATAGAAAGGGAAGGAAAACTTCCAGACTCATTCTATGAAGCCAGTATTACTTTGATTCCTAAACCAGACAGAGACCCAGTAAAAAAAGAGAACTACAGGCCAATATCCCTGATGAATATGGATGCAAAAATTCTTAATAAGATACTAGCAAATCGAATTCAACAGCATATAAAAAGAATTATTCACCATGATCAAGTGGGATTCATTCCTGGGATGCAGGGCTGGTTCAACATTCGCAAATCGATCAACGTGATACATCACATTAACAAAAAAAAAGAGAAGAACCATATGATCCTGTCAATCGATGCAGAAAAGGCCTTTGACAAAATCCAGCACCCTTTCTTAATAAAAACCCTTGAGAAAGTCGGGATAGAAGGAACATACTTAAAGATCATAAAGGCCATTTATGAAAAGCCCACAGCTAACATCATCCTCAACGGGGAAAAACTGAGAGCTTTTTCCCTGAGATCAGGAACACGACAGGGATGCCCACTGTCACCGCTGTTGTTTAATATAGTGCTGGAAGTTCTAGCATCAGCAATCAGACAACAAAAGGAAATCAAAGGCATCAAAATTGGCAAAGACGAAGTCAAGCTTTCGCTTTTTGCAGATGACATGATATTATACATGGAAAATCCGATAGACTCCACCAAAAGTCTGCTAGAACTGATACATGAATTCAGCAAAGTTGCAGGATACAAAATCAATGTGCAGAAATCAGTTGCATTCTTATACACTAACAATGAAGCAACAGAAAGACAAATGAAGAAACTGATCCCATTCACAATTGCACCAAGAAGCATAAAATACCTAGGAATAAATCTAACCAAAGATGTAAAAGATCTGTATGCTGAAAACTATAGAAAGCTTATGCAGGTAATTGAAGAAGATATAAAGAAATGGAAAGACATTCCCTGCTCATGGATTGGAAGAATAAATATTGTCAAAATGTCAATACTACCCAAAGCTATCTACACATTCAATGCAATCCCAATCAAAATTGCACCAGCATTCTTCTCGAAACTAGAACAAGCAATCCTAAAATTCATATGGAACCACAAAAGGCCCCGAATAGCCAAAGTAATTTTGAAGAAGAAGACCAAAGCAGGAGGCATCACAATCCCAGGCTTTAGCCTCTACTACAAAGCTGTCATCATCAAGTCAGCATGGTATTGGCATAAAAACAGACACATAGACCAATGGAATAGAATAGAAACCCCAGAACTAGACCCACAAACGTATGGCCAACTCATCTTTGACAAAGCAGGAAAGAACATCCAATGGAAAAAAGACAGTCTCTTTAACAAATGGTGCTGGGAGAACTGGACAGCAACATGCAGAAGGTTGAAACTAGACCACTTTCTCACACCATTCACAAAAATAAACTCAAAATGGATAAAGGACCTGAATGTGAGACAGGAAACCATCAAAACC
>NW_026057581.1:14677293-14749782 GCF_023721935.1 Panthera uncia
AGGTGAACTAGAAGATAAAGTTATGGAGAAAGAGGAAGCTGAAAGAAAGAGAGATAAAAAAATCCAGGAGTATGAGGGGAAAATTAGAGAACTAAGTGATACACTAAAAAAAAATAATATACGCATAATTGGTATCCCAGAGGAGGAAGAGAGAGGGAAAGGTGCTGAAGGGGTACTTGAAGAAATTATAGCTGAGAACTTCCCTGAACTGGGGAAGGAAAAAGGCATTGAAATCCAAGAGGCACAGAGAACTCCCTTCAGACGTAACTTGAATCGATCTTCTGCACGACATATCATAGTGAAACTGGCAAAATACAAGGATAAAGAGAAAATTCTGAAAGCAGCAAGGGATAAACGTGCCCTCACATATAAAGGGAGACCTATAAGACTCGTGACTGATCTCTCCTTTGAAACTTGGCAGGCCAGAAAGGCTTGGCACGATATCTACAGTGTGCTAAACAGAAAAAATATGCAGCCGAGAATCCTTTATCCAGCAAGTCTGTCATTTAGAATAGAAGGAGAGATAAAGGTCTTCCCAAACAAACAAAAACTGAAGGAATTTGTCACCACGAAACCAGCCCTACAAGAGATCCTAAGGGGGATCCTGTGAGACAAAGTACTAGAGACATCACTACAAGCATAAAACATACAGACATCACAATGACTCTAAACCCATATCTTTCTATAATAACACTGAATGTAAATGGATTAAATGCGCCAACTAAAAGACATAGGGTATCAGAATGGATAAAAAAACAAGACCCATCTATTTGCTGTCTACAAGAGACTCATTTTAGATCTGAGGACACCTTTAGATTGAGAGTGAGGGGATGGAGAACTATTTATCATGCTACTGGAAGCCAAAAGAAAGCTGGAGTAGCCATACTTATATCAGACAAACTAGACTTTAAATTAAAGGCTGTAACAAGAGATGAAGAAGGGCATTATATAATAATCACAGGGTCTATCCACCAGGAAGAGCTAACTATTATAAATGTCTATGCGCCAAATACCCGAGCCCCCAGATATATAAAACAATTACTCATAAACATAAGCAACCTTATTGATAAGAATGTGGTCATTGCAGGGGACTTTAACACCCCACTTACAGAAATGGATAGATCATCTAGACACACAGTCAATAAAGAAACAAGGGCCCTGAATGATACATTGGATCAGATGGACTTGACAGATATATTTAGAACTCTGCATCCGAAAGCAACAGAATATACTTTCTTCTCGAGTGCACATGGAACATTCTCCAAGATAGATCATATACTGGGTCACAAAACAGCCCTTCATAAGTTTACAAGAATTGAAATTATACCATGCATACTTTCAGACCACAATGCTATGAAGCTTGAAATCAACCACAGGAAAAAGTCTGGAAAACCTCCAAAAGCATGGAGGTTAAAGAACACCCTACTAACGAATGAGTGGGTCAACCAGGCAATTAGAGAAGAAATTAAAATATACATGGAAACAAACGAAAATGAAAATACAACAATCCAAACGCTTTGGGATGCAGTGAAGGCAGTCCTGAGAGGAAAATACATTGCAATCCAGGCCTATCTCAAGAAACAAGAAAAATCCCAAATACAAAATCTAACAGCACACCTAAAGGAAATAGAAGCAGAACAGCAAAGGCAGCCTAAACCCAGCAGAAGAAGAGAAATAATAAAGATCAGAGCAGAAATAAACAATATAGAATCTAAAAAAACTGTAGAGCAGATCAACGAAACCAAGAGTTGGTTTTTTGAAAAAATAAACAAAATTGACAAACCTCTAGCCAGGCTTCTCAAAAAGAAAAGGGAGATGACCCAAATAGATAAAATCATGAATGAAAATGGAATGATTACAACCAATCCCTCAGAGATACAAACAATTATCAGGGAATACTATGAAAAATTATATGCCAACAAATTGGACAACCTGGAAGAAATGGACAAATTCCTAAACACCCACACTCTTCCAAAACTCAATCAGGAGGAAATAGAAAGCTTGAACAGACCCATAACCAGCGAAGAAATTGAATCGGTTATCAAAAATCTCCCAACAAATAAGAGTCCAGGACCAGATGGCTTCCCAGGGGAGTTCTACCAGACATTTAAAGCAGAGATAATACCTATCCTTCTCAAGCTATTCCAAGAAATAGAAAGGGAAGGAAAACTTCCAGACTCATTCTATGAAGCCAGTATTACTTTGATTCCTAAACCAGACAGAGACCCAGTAAAAAAAGAGAACTACAGGCCAATATCCCTGATGAATATGGATGCAAAAATTCTTAATAAGATACTAGCAAATCGAATTCAACAGCATATAAAAAGAATTATTCACCATGATCAAGTGGGATTCATTCCTGGGATGCAGGGCTGGTTCAACATTCGCAAATCGATCAACGTGATACATCACATTAACAAAAAAAAAGAGAAGAACCATATGATCCTGTCAATCGATGCAGAAAAGGCCTTTGACAAAATCCAGCACCCTTTCTTAATAAAAACCCTTGAGAAAGTCGGGATAGAAGGAACATACTTAAAGATCATAAAGGCCATTTATGAAAAGCCCACAGCTAACATCATCCTCAACGGGGAAAAACTGAGAGCTTTTTCCCTGAGATCAGGAACACGACAGGGATGCCCACTGTCACCGCTGTTGTTTAATATAGTGCTGGAAGTTCTAGCATCAGCAATCAGACAACAAAAGGAAATCAAAGGCATCAAAATTGGCAAAGACGAAGTCAAGCTTTCGCTTTTTGCAGATGACATGATATTATACATGGAAAATCCGATAGACTCCACCAAAAGTCTGCTAGAACTGATACATGAATTCAGCAAAGTTGCAGGATACAAAATCAATGTGCAGAAATCAGTTGCATTCTTATACACTAACAATGAAGCAACAGAAAGACAAATGAAGAAACTGATCCCATTCACAATTGCACCAAGAAGCATAAAATACCTAGGAATAAATCTAACCAAAGATGTAAAAGATCTGTATGCTGAAAACTATAGAAAGCTTATGCAGGTAATTGAAGAAGATATAAAGAAATGGAAAGACATTCCCTGCTCATGGATTGGAAGAATAAATATTGTCAAAATGTCAATACTACCCAAAGCTATCTACACATTCAATGCAATCCCAATCAAAATTGCACCAGCATTCTTCTCGAAACTAGAACAAGCAATCCTAAAATTCATATGGAACCACAAAAGGCCCCGAATAGCCAAAGTAATTTTGAAGAAGAAGACCAAAGCAGGAGGCATCACAATCCCAGACTTTAGCCTCTACTACAAAGCTGTCATCATCAAGACAGCATGGTATTGGCACAAAAACAGACACATAGACCAATGGAATAGAATAGAAACCCCAGAACTAGACCCACAAACGTATGGCCAACTCATCTTTGACAAAGCAGGAAAGAACATCCAATGGAAAAAAGACAGTCTCTTTAACAAATGGTGCTGGGAGAACTGGACAGCAACATGCAGAAGGTTGAAACTAGACCACTTTCTCACACCATTCACAAAAATAAACTCAAAATGGATAAAGGACCTGAATGTGAGACAGGAAACCATCAAAACCTTAGAGGAGAAAGCAGGAAAAGACCTCTCTGACCTCAGCCGTAGCAATCTCTTACTCGGCACATCCCCAAAGGCAAGGGAATTAAAAGCAAAAGTGAATTACTGGGACCTTATGAAGATAAAAAGCTTCTGCACAGCAAAGGAAACAACCAACAAAACTAAAAGGCAACCAACGGAATGGGAAAAGATATTTGCAAATGACACATCGGACAAAGGGCTAGTATCCAAAATCTATAAAGAGCTCATCAAACTCCACACCCGAAAAACAAATAACCCAGTGAAGAAATGGGCAGAAAACATGAATAGACACTTCTCTAAAGAAGACATCCGGATGGCCAACAGGCACATGAAAAGATGTTCAACGTCGCTCCTTATCAGGGAAATACAAATCAAAACCACACTCAGATATCACCTCACGCCAGTCAGAGTGGCCAAAATGAAGAAATCAGGAGACTATAGATGCTGGAGAGGATGTGGAGAAACAGGAACCCTCTTGCACTGTTGGTGGGAATGCAAATTGGTGCAGCCGCTCTGGAAAGCAGTGTGGAGGTTCCTCAGAAAATTAAAAATAGACCTACCCTATGACCCAGCAATAGCACTGCTAGGAATTTATCCAAGGGATACAGGAGTACTGATGCATTGGGGCACCTGTACCCCAATGTTTATAGCGGCACTCTCAACAATAGCCAAATTATGGAAAGAGCCTAAATGTCCATCAACTGATGAATGGATAAAGAAATTGTGGTTTATATACACAATGGAATACTACGTGGCAATGAGAAAGAATGAAATATGGCCTTTTGTAGCAACATGGATGGAACTGGAGAGTGTGATGCTAAGTGAAATAAGCCATACAGAGAAAGACAGATACCATATGGTTTCACTCTTATGTGGATCCTGAGAAACATAATAGAAACCCATGGGGGAGGGGAAGGAAAAAAAAAAAAAAAAAAAGAGGTTAGAGTGGGAGAGAGCCAAAGCATAAGAGACTGTTAAAAGCTGAGAACAAATTGAGGGTTGATGGGGGGTGGGAGGGAGGGCAGGGTGGGTGATGGGTATTGAGGAGGGCACCTTTTGGGATGAGCACTGGGTGTTGTATGGAAACCAATTTGACAGTAAATTTCATATATTAAAAAATAAAAAATAAAAAAATAAAAAAAATAAAAAAAATAAAAACGTTGAAAAAAAAATTTAAAAAAAAAAAAAAGGAAAGGCATGGATTTAAGGCAATGGGGATGGGGGGGGGGGGCTCCCAATGCTCCCTGTGGCTACCTGTAAAACACACCTCTTACTGGCTTTTCTCCCTCCCTAGCTTACTGCCTCATTCCTGTTTCCTGAGATCACCTCCCAAATAAACTACGTGCACCCGAACCCTTGTCTCAGGCTCTGCTTTCAAGCTAACCCAAGCTAGGACATGTATAGAAGGGAGAAAAAGGGATTCCTGTTGGGGGGGAGGGGTACACAATCAAGTGCCATGAAGACTGATACCTGGGAGTCCGCGTGATGGAGTAGGGGCGGGTTCTCAGTTCCCCCTTCAACCAGCTGTATGGCTTTAGGGAGGTCATTTGATGTTGACTCAAGTAGTAGAAAGACAATTAATAGAGCACCTAAGGACTGAAAGAGGAAACAGGAACACACCTACCTCAAGATCCCATACGGTCTCTCATCTATAAGATGAGGGCACTGGCCCTGCTCAGGAGGCAGTTTAGCCTAGTGGAAAGGTCTGGCCCTGGAGCCAGACCAGTTTGAATTCCAGCTTTACCCCTTAGTCACTGGTTAAATCTCCCCAAGCTTCAGTTTTTTTCATGTGCAAAGTAGGCAGAGAATAGTACCTTCCTCACGGCGGGGTTCCGTGAGACTATGTATGCAATTGATTTAGCACCCCATCTCGGGTGTCCTGAGGGCTCAATAAATGCTAATTGTTATTACTGCGATGACAGTTTGGATTTATAACTGTTGGATGAGCTCCTGATGTAGAGCAGGGTTTCTCAGCCTCAGCACTACTGAGAATTTGAGCCAGGTTATTCTTTTTTTTTTTTTTTTTTTTTTTTTTTTTTTTTATTTATTTTTGAGAGAGAGAGAGAGAGAGAGACAGAGCGTGAACAGGGGAGGGGCAGAGAGAGAGGGAGACACAGAATCCGAAGCAGGCTCCAGGCTCTGAGCTGTCAGCACAGAGCCCGACGCGGGGCTTGAACTCACAGACCGTGAGATCGTGACCTGAGCCGAAGTCAGACGCTTAACTGACCGAGCCACCCAGGTGCCCCGAGCCAGGTTATTCTTTGTTGGGGGGCTGTTTAGCTAGATCCCTGGCCTTGTGCCCTCAAGACGCCAGGAACACCACTAGCCATCACCACCGACAGTGCCTCTAGACACTGCCAAACGTCCCCTGGGAGCAAAAATGCCCCCACTGCAAACCACTCAGCTAAAGAAATTAGGCTCTAACTCTATACCTGGTGATTACTGATCCTAAATTCAATTTATCATGTGACGAAACGTCTTCCTGCTGTTTCTTAATACTTTTCATGTCTGGATCCTCTGATCTTCTATTAGAATAATATTCCTGGGGTGGGAGGAGGAGATTTGACTAGATGCCCCCAGGTCCGGTCAGAAAGGAGCACCTGTACCTGAAAAGACCAAGCAATTATTCCTGTGGATGTACCAGCAACAGCTCTATGGACGAACTCAGACCAGATGCCTCTCCTCACGCTAGAGCCTTCAAGAACTCGGAGAGGTCTCAAGGGAGCATAGAGTTTTTGGAAAGAAAATAACTATAGTCTCTCTGTTCTTGAGCCAACACATGGGAGCAGTTCAAACAGCTCCTGGCACAGGGAAGAGGGAGAAAGTGAAGCCATCGGGGCAACCTTGTTTCTGGGAACTGGAAAGGCACAGAAGCAAAGCCCGAGGGGCGCCAGCAACCTGTGCCCAGCACTCAGCTGCTTTGAGGATCAGAAACCTGTGCTTTGCATAGCTATTAGCAAAATGTTTTTGCAGATCTTTTAGTTTCCTTTTCGGATTTTCTTAGTATTTTTGTTTTTCAAAAATCAATACACTGTTATTGCTTTTTTATCCTGCCGGAAGCTGATTTCTTATAACTCATCTTATTCAATACTTTTGTTGTTTCTTTTGAATTTTTTTTTATGTTTATTTATTTTTGAGAGAGACAGCGACAGGATGCGAGTGGGTTAGGGGCAGAGAGAGAGGGAGACACAGGATCCGAAGCAGGCTCCAGGCTCCGAGCTGTCAGCCCAGAGCCTGCCGTGGGGCTCGAACTCACGAGCTGCGAGATCATGACCTGAGCCGAAGTTGGTCGCTCAACCGACCGAGCCACCCAGGCGCCCCAATACTTCTGTTCTTTCTAAAACTAGTCTGAGAGCTATGCACTTACCTAAATTCATGTAGTCAACAAACAATGGCAGTGTCTTCCTTTCCAATCTCATATAATTTGTTTTGACTTATTACATTGTCTGGGGCCACCGGTAAAAGAATGAAATAAAAGCCTCAATCGCGGGCAATGTTGTTGCTGATTTGAAATGCTTTCTCACATTTCAGCATTACAACTGATGCTTATTGGGGCGCCTGGGCGGCTCAGTTGGTTGAACGTCAGACTCGGTTTTAGCTCAGGTCATGATCTCAGTTTGTTGAGATTAAGCCCCACGTCCGGGCTCTGTGCTGACAGCATGGAGCCTGTTTAAGATTCTCTCTCTCAAAATAAAAATAACTAACTTTAAAAAAAATGATGCTGGGGCGCCTGGGTGGCTCAGTTGGTTGAGCGTCTGACTCTTGATTTTGGCTCAGGTCACGATCTCTCAATTTGTGAGATCGAGACCCGAGTCGGGCTCTGCGCTGACAACCTGCTTGGAATCATTTCTCTCCCTCTCCCTCTGCTCCTGTCCTGCTTGCTACCTATCTCTTTTAATATAAAACAAACATTTTTTTTTTAAATGATGCTTACTAAAAAAACTAAAAATAAGGCTTACTCCTGTTTGTTTTATTTGGCTTTGATTTTGCTGCTGTCAGTACCTTTTATTTATTTTTTAATGTTTAAGAGAGAAAGAGACAGAGCATGAGCAGGGGAGGGGCAGAGAGAGAGAGAGGGAGAGAGAGGGAGAGAGAGGGAGAGAGAGGGAGAGAGAGGGAGAGAGAGGGAGAGAGAGAGAATCTGAAGCAGGCTCCAGGCTCTGAGCTGTCAGCACAGAGCCCGACACGGGGCTTGAACCCACGAACCACAAGATCATGACCTGAGCTGAAGTCGGATGCTTAACCGATTGAGCCATCCAGGAGCCCCTGCTGTTGGTCCATTTTATTAATGTATGCTCCCTTCCTAGTGTTTTCCTTGTTGTTAATCATGGGTAGGTGTTAAATTTCATGATATGAAATGACCGCATGTATTTTATCCTGTAATTTGTTAGTGTGAATTGTGAGCTGAGTCCAGCAGAATGAGAAAGCACATATCCCTTTTTCCTTTCTTTTGAAAAGTTTATGATAATCTCTTTATAATAATCCCTTAAATTTATAATAATCTGTTTCTTGAAAGCCTGGTAAGACTTGCTTTGACGCCTTTGATGCATTATTTGTGGAAGGATTTTTATCTATTTATTGAACTTATTTAATGATTATAAATTCATTCATGTTTTTATTTCTTCTTGGATCAATTTTGTTATTTTTTTAAATTTATTTCATCTATGTCTTAACATGTATCTACATAAAGCTGTGTACTGTGTTCTCTTATCACTTATTTTTGGGGGCAGGGATAGTACAAGTGATGGAGGGGTAGAGAGAGAGGGACAGAGGATCCAAAGCAGGCTCTGCACTGACAGGCTGACAGCAGTGAGTCTGATGTGGGGCTCAAACTCATGAACCTTGAGATCAAGACCTGAGCCGAAGTCAGACGCTCAACCGACTGAGCCGCCCAAGTGCCCCTCTCTTATTACCTTTGTAAACTTTGCCCCTTATTCATTTGTGATATCACTTACGTGCTTTTTCACTTTTTCCCATGATCTCTCCACCAGGGGGCTCTATTTGTTGATCCCCTGTATCATTAACTTTTCTATTTTATTAATCTGTCTCTGTATGTTAGGAATCTCCTTCCTTCTATGCTTTCTTTGGGTTTATTCTGTTGTTCCTTTGCTTAGTTTCTTACATTGGATGTTTTAATTTTTGTTCTTTTCTCTACGAACGTGTAAGGCTGTGAACTTCCCTGCATTCTCAATATTTTCATACGTAGTAGTTATTTCTTACTCTAGATACTTTAAATTTCCACTATGATTTATTCTTTTGCCCATGAGCTGTTTAAACGTACATTTTTAAGTTCCACATTTAACGGGAATTTTTACGTGTATCCTTCTGTTGCCACCTTTGCTCAGTGTTTTCTTTCATGATGACACCATTTTAGCTTTTTCATTCTTCTCAACAGATTCCACGCAGGTGTCAGCATAAGGCTTTCTGGTTTTTACGTTTGATTGCAGTGGTTGCTTTATGGGGACTCAAAAAGTTTTGTTGCTTCCTGAAAACTCAGCATGCATTATAATATGATTCATCTAAGATCTAATTGGTTTTTTGCCTTTTTGTAGGAGAGCCCTTTAGAGATCTAGTCCAAAATACAGCTGGAATTTGGAAGTCTGAAGACCTCACTCTTAAATATAAACTCATAGCCAATGGCCACCTGGTGTGAGGGAAAACTGCTATACAAAAGAGGGATACCATGACAAGTCAAAAATTAAAAGTTGGTCTTAGGAGGAATAGATAATATAATGACCAACAAGAATACCAAAAAAAAAAAAAAAAAAAAAAAAAAGTCCTGTGAGTAAAAAAGAACCATATGCTATGAAAAAAAGAAACAGAAAACAAGACTTCTTGAAAATAAAATATGAGTGCCAAAAGAAATGAATTCATATGTGTAGGAGTCAGAATACAAAGACAATATCCCAGAAATTAGAAGCAAAAGACAAAAGATGGAAAATAGCAAATAAAGAGACTCTCTCAATGAAATCTAACATCCAACTGACAAAATTTACACAATGAGAGAACAGAAACTCAAAGGAAGTAAAGTTTTAAAAGAAATAATGTAAGAAAAGTTCCCAGAGCTGAAAGATAAGGGCCTTTAGATTGAAAAGCTCAACTGGATAGCAGGTGCAATGAATGTCAAGGTGTACCATCAGGAGATTCTGGAACATCAATGATCAATGAGACTACCCCCAGATGTTCCAAAGAATAAAGGGCCACACCAAAAAAGAATAAAATCAGAAGGCATTTTACTTCTCAAAACTACTCAATGCTTTAAGACAATAATATCCTCAAATTTTATAACAATTAATTTGAACTTGGAATTCCATGTTTAAGGAAACAAAGTATGTGTGATTCTTGCAAATTACTTAAGAATGTGCTGCAGCAAAACTACAGAAAAAAAAAAAAAACAACAGTAAAGGTCTGGGATCCAGAAAACAATGACACACACGTGGAGAACAGCTAAGGAAGTCTCCTGACGAAAAAGTGGTCTAGAAAGTAAACATCCCATACGTAAATAGAAAGGTGAAAGTGAGATGGTCTTCTTGAAAAGATATTTATATTAATAAATATAAACACGCCAGAGCTAAAAAATAAATTTCTTTTAAGGAAGCCATCACAGAAAGAAAAAAACAACAACAATGAACAACTACACACTGTAGGAAGAGGAAAAAAAATAAGAATGAGAAGTGTAATAACACACTAGCATCTCTGCAGAGAACATCATTATACAGACCTAATAACATAAACACTGACTTAACTATATAAATATACTGGAAGTATGGGGAAAGGAAGATAGAGGATTAAAGTAAGAGTCTAACCTAAAACAGTAGGGAGAGTAAGTATTAAAATTAGTAACAGAAGTAGTAGCATTAGAAGATCTAATTTAGAAATCTAGACTTGAAACTTGCTTTCTTTGAGCAACAAAACGGGCTTGATGTGGTGTGGGACAGGGGAGGACTGTTTTCATTAGAAGAACTTCTCCACTATTGACATTTTAAAACATATATGTATTTTAAGTTAATAGGTTTTCAATAAACAAATGTGAACAGCCAATAGGTGTTATACAAATTCATGCACAGCAATAATAAAATAAATGAACCTCTAAATAAATGATATTCCAACAATAAGATATCAATTTTTATTTAAATCGAATATTTGAAAAATATTTTAATACCCAGTACTAGCCAAGTCATGGTGATATGCACACTTTCATATAGTATTGCTGGGTTTAAACTAGAATAATCTTTCTGGATGGCAAGTTGGTAACTTGTGCAAAGAGCCATGGAAATGTCTATTTCCTCCGACACAGTAATTTCATTTAATCCTACAGAAATAATAAAAAATGTACATTAATATTAATGCACTACAACTGGGGTCTATGAGAACACATAAATTACAGGGGATTCTTATGCAAATTATGGTATATCTAGTCAAAGGACTCTTCTCCAGTCATTTAAAGGAGACTTTCTGAAGAGCATGGAAAATACTTAAAAGACTGAGAGAGAAAGAAAGAAAAAAATGGTACAGAACTTTGCAGGAAGGGCAAATACTCAGTTTTTAGCTATGAGAGAGTAACCAGGCTTGATTCTGATGACTGTACAAAACTAAGCATGAGGACAAAAGCTAGAAAATGACTATTGTCAGTCTAGACAAGCAGAACATGACTGTGATCGATGAGAAAAGGAAAACAAATGAGGTGAGCCCTATGATCTCCCCAGATTTCTGTCTGAAGGCACTTTCCAGACTGTGGTACAGAGATGTGGGAATCAGGTAGAGCTCACTGGTCCTGTTGAGTTTTAAATAGAGACTGGAGGCTACAGGGAGGCTGAGGCAGCTGGGATATGAGAACAGAAATCCATTTGAGTTTTTAGCTGAGAATCGAAGCTTTTGAGCAAACTATAAGTTCTGGGCAAAGAAAGACTACAGAAAGCTGGACTCATTCAAACTCTGACCATTAAGAGTGGAGAAAATTCACTGAAAACCTGCAGCATTCTGTTGTATAGACCCCAGAAGGCCTTAGTAGTAGGGCTACACTAACCCTAAGGGGAGAACTCCTCTGTACTCCTTCAAAACAAACTTACAAACAAACTTTGGAAGGATCATGCAAATGACAATCGCTAGCCAGAACAAAACTGAATACTCTATAATGGAATAAAACAAAATCCAGAGAGTCCACAATGTGACACCACAATGGTCTGTATTCAATAAAAAACTACTAGGCAATTGGAAGAGCAGGCAATTGTAAACTATAACTAAAAAGAAAACCAATCAATAGAAACAGATCCAGAAATAACGGAGATAATGGAATTTGCAAACAAGGACTCAAAAAAATATTTTATCTGTGGCCAAGGACTGAAAAGTAAGCATAAACATAAGAGAAACTGAAAAAATTTAAGATATGAAAAAGAACTAACAAAGACCTGTAGAACTGAAAAATACTTTATCTGAATTAAAAGTTTCACCAGATGGGATTAACAGAGGAGATTAGACAACGCAGAAGAAAAGATTAGTGAACCTGAAGACATAGGAATAGAAACCATCCAAACAGAAAAACTCAAAGAAAAAGGGCTGAAAAAAATGAGCACAGCCTGGGAGTCCGATGGAACAATACGAAATGTCCTAATACACATGTAAGTTGAGTTCCAAAAGACAGGTGCAAGAGGGAGGTGCAGAATATTTCCATAAAAATAATGTTTAGATTCTTCTAATTTTGTTATTAAAAAAATTGTAAAGGAATAAAACCACAGATCCCAAAAGCTTGCTAAACCTCAAGCAGGATAAATGTTTAAAAAGGGACACCAAGACACATTATAATCAAATTATTCTAATTAACGATAAGAACAAAGTCCTTAAAAAAACAACCAGCCCAGAAGATATATTACATAAAGGTGAACAGAATTAAGAATGATCTCTGACTTCTCATCAGAAATAAAGCCACCTATGGGTGTTGGGTGGCTCAGTTGGTTAAGCATCAAACTCTTGATTTTGGCTCAGGTCGGGTCATGAAATCAAGCCCCGTGTTGGACTCTGAACTGAGCTTGCAGCCTGCTTAAGATCCTTTCTCTGCCTCTGCCCTTCCCCTGCTTGCTCTAGAAAAGGAAGGAAGGGAGGGAGGGAGGGAGGGAGGGAGGGAGGGAGGGAGGGAGGAAAGAAGGAAAGAAGGAAGGGAAGGAGGGAGGGAGGGAGGAGGCAATCTAGAAGACAATGGAATAATACCTTTAAATTGCAAAAGGAATGGGGCACCTGGGTGGCTCAGTCAGTTAGGCATCCAACTTTGGCTCAGATCATGATCTTTTGGTTTAAGGGCTTAGGCCCCACATCAGGCTCTGTGCTGACAGCTCAGAGCCTGGAGCCTGTTTCAGATTCTGTGTCTCCCTCTCTCTGTCTCTCCCCTGCTCATGCTCTCTCTCGCAAAAATAAACATTTAAAAAAATTAAATTGCAAACGGAAATATAAACCCATGACCTATAATTCTAAACCTAGAGAAAATATCCTACAAAACTGACGGTAAAATAAAGAAATTTTTAGATAAATAAAAGTGCAAATTCATCTCTAGCAAGGCTGAACTATAGGCAAGTGTTTTTAGGCCAAAGAAAATTTTATGAGATAAACCCAGATTTACACAAAATAAAAAAGAGTAGCAAAATGGAAAGGATTTCTTTTTCGTAGTTTTAAATTTATTTAAAAGGTAACTATAAAAACGTAATAAAAATGTAATAAAAAAGTAATAAAAATACATGGTAGATTGTGCAGAAATAAAATATGTTTTAAGAGTCGCACAAGGACTAACGAGGGAAAATAGAAGTCTTCTGGGTTAAGGTTCCTAAATTATACATAAAGTGGCACTGTATTAAGTAATGGTAGACTCTGATAAAGATGAATATAGTAAATCCCAGAGCAACAAAAAGAACCAATAAATAAAACAAGGGAATACAGCTAATAAACAAACGATTAAACAACGAATCCAAAAGAAGGCATGAAATGTAAGAAAATTGAATAAAGAATAGATGGGACAAGTGGGAAACAAGTAGTAAGAATGTAGATTAAATCCGATCACACTGATAATTACATGAAAAAACACCCCAAAATGCAGAGACCTACCATAGGCTATCTACTACAAATAGAGCACAATTTAAATATAAAGACACAGAGAGCATTTCTCTATTTGTGAGATGAGACGCTGCCCAATTCATGACTTGCTTAATAAAGCCAATTACATGCTCCAAAAACAAGGAAAGAAGAAAGAATGGAAGAAAGAAAGAGAAAGAAAGAAAGGGGAGGAAGGGAGGGAGGAAGGAAGGTAGGTTGGTTGGCTTTAAGCAAAAGGACAGAAGAAAGATCTACTATACAGACACTAATGCTTAGAAGCTGGAATAGCTACATTAATTTCCAGGCAAAATAACTTTCATGACAAGGAATAGTGCCAGATATAAAGAATGCCATTATGTTACGATATGCATCTATTTTTGAAGAAGGCCTATATAGCAATCCTAAACAACAGAGCTTAAAATACAGTCATTAAAAACCGACAGTACGTAAAGGAGAAATAGACAAATTCATAATTTTACTTGGAAACGTTAATGTTGCTTTTGCAGTATATGCTAGAAAAGTAAACAAAGCACAGTGACAGTATACACAATTTGAACAACACTATCAACCAGCTTGACCTAATTTGTAGGGTACTTTATATGCCAAACTGCAAAATATGCTTCTTTTCAGGGCACGTGAAAGACTGACCCGGATAGCCTATACGCTGGCTATAAAATAAGTCTTGATCAAGGTAAAATAGTTAAGATCATCCTGAAAATGTTCTGTGATTACAATGATATTAAATCAGAAGATGACAACAAAAATAATTTTTAAAAATAGTTACATATTATAAAACTAGACAGTATCAGTAAATATAACTGATCAGTTCAAGAAGAAATCATAAGAAAAATTAGAAAATATTTGGAACCAGATTAATAATGAAACAGCCTATCAAGTTTGTGGGATGTAGCTGAGATAGTCTTTACAGGAAAAATCAAAGTTTTAAGTGCTTATATTATAGGAAAAAAACATCAATGATAGAAACTTCCCACTTTAAAGGAACTGGAGAAGCAAAACTGAATTGAACAAAAGTATAGGAAAGGAAATAATAAAAGACCAGAAATCAGTGAGAAAGAAAATGAGCAAAAATGAGGCAAAAATCAATAAAACTAAAAGTTGAGTTTTGAAAAAATCAGCAAATTGATAACCCCCTAGCAAAAGTGATCAAAAATAAAAGAATTTTTTGAACTGTCAATATCAGAAATGAAGGAAAAACTAAGGGACGTCATTGCAATTATAATAGACACTAAAAAGGATTCTAAGCACATATGGTGAACAACTTTAAGTCAATAATTCAAAAACTTACATGAAATAGACTGCCTGAAAGACAAATCATCAGAAATGATACAAGAAGAAAGAGAAAACGCAAATAATCCTATATCTACTACCGATATTGAATTTGAAATTGAAACCTTTCTACAAAGAAAACTCCAGGTTCAAATGGCTTCATTGCTGAATTCTACAAAACATTTATACAAGAGATAATGACAATTTTACAGGGACTCCTTCAGAAAATGGAGGAGAAGGAAACTTCTAAGCTTCTTTTATAAGGTCAGCTTTACTCTGATGAGAAAACCAAAGACATTACAGAAAAATTACAGACCAATACTGTCCATGAACATAAACATGAAAATCCTTATGAAATCCAGCAATATATACAAAAGGCATAATGCACCATGACCAAATGAATGCCAGGTTGGTATACCACTCAAAAGTGATTCAATTGTGGACCATTACACTAACAGAAGGGACGAAAATAATCATCTTAAAAGGTAGGAAAAAGTGTTTAAAAATATGTAATATCCATTTAGGATGAAAAAAATTCACAGAAAACTGGGAGTTAAAGAAAATTTCCTTAACTTAATAAAGGGCATCTGTGAATAACCTACAAGCTACCATCATACTTAACACTGAGAGACCACACACATCTACTCTAAAATCAGGAACGTGACGCAAGGATGCACACTTGTCCAGTTTCGATTTAACATTGTACTGTATTATAAAATGTTTTTAAAAATATCCCACGTAGCCATCACAATGAAGCAAGATGACGAGGAGTAAGGGGAGAGGGAAGGGAAGAAGGAGCAGAAGGAGAATAAGAAGGGGAGGAGGAGGAAGAAATACATATTGGAAGGAAGAAATAAAACTAGATGCAGGCAACATGGCCATCTACTTGGAAAATTTTAAGGGCAATGTCAATATACAACAACTATACAACTAACTGCATTTCTAGGTTTCTACAAAAAAAAAATATGTAGTGGGGGAATGAAGTTTTTTAAAGTATTATTTACAACAGCATCCAAACATTAAATATTTAGGGGTAAATTAAGCAAATTATGAAAAGAAAATCTATACACCATGCTCCAATATTCATAGTGGTGCTATCACTGTGTGGGATGATGTATGCTTTATATCTCCCTCTTAACACTTTTCCTAATTTCCAAACAGTGTGTAATATCCTGTTGTTCACTGTCAGAAAGAAAAAAAGATGTAAAGAAGAAAAAACCCTGAAGAATTTGGGCTTCGTCCTGAGAGAAAGACTGTGAATCCTTGCAATTTCCTAAGTGACAGGCATCTTAGCCGTTACTCGCGGCTGGCTCTGATAGCTCATGCTAATGAAGTAACTCACTGTGGGTCTCTAGATCTTTCCAGGATGGTCAAACTGAAAGACCACGTGATGAGAGAGGGTTGGGCTTTGAGCCACCTGCGATCAGCCTGACCTTTAGACCTTTGGGGAGGGAAGAGGGGGCTAGATACTGAGTTCAAACCAGTGGTCAATGTTCATTCATAATGAAACCCTAATAAAAATGCCCCTCATTGGAGCTTTCTGGTTGGCAAACACAGTGACGTGCTGTGGGAGGGTGACATCCTCTGAGTCCACGAGGAGATGGTGTGGGAGCTCTACGTTCAGGACCCTGTCCAGACCTCACCCTACGCTTCTCTTTGATGAGGTTTCGGGGTGATGGTGGGGTCCTGAGCCGATGGCCAAGAAAGAATTCTTGAGAGGTCTTTGGTGCAAAAAGGTGATTTTATTAGGCACGGGGACAGGGTCCGTGGGCCGAAAGAGCAGCATTGGAGTTGTGCAGAGTGGCTGGTTATACACTATGGAGTTGGAGGAGGTAAAGTTAAGGGGAATGTTCCAAAGGGATTTTCATCTGCTAAAGAAGACTCCCAGGAGACTGGAGGCCTAGCTATTTTCAGGCCAAGGTTGCTTTTCCCTCTAGCGAAGCATTAGCATTAAGACAGTAGGAAGTTCCTGGAGAAACTTACTCTGCCTGCCTCGAGTATTTGTCAATGGGCTGCAGCTTAATAAGGAAATTTAATTTTATCTGCCATTTTCTTCTGCCTTTGTTTCCCACAGCACTATGGAAGGGAGGTTGACATTAGGGTTCCAGGAAACCGAGTCTATAGATTTCTGGAGAAAAGGCTTTTTCTTGTCATTTACTAAGGTATTTGTAAACTGGTGGAGTTTCCTGTCCTGCATGACTGTGATCTCTATCAGTCAACCATTTGTTTTCCTTCCTTTCCTTTGTCCTTGGGCGGCCAGGAGTGCCTGAGGAATGTCACACATATCCCACCTGGTGGGGGGGGTGGTGGCAGTGGCAGCGTTGGGGTGTGTGAGCTTGTACTTTGCCCTCAGTTTGCCTTATGATCTCTTGCCTTCACGTGGCTGATGCTGATCTGTATCCTTTATAATAAAACTGTCATCGTAAGTACCAGTGCTTTCCAGTGTTCTGTGGGTCCTTCCAAAAATCACTCAACTGGAGATGGGAAGAGTCCCAGATTTGTAGGGATTCAGCGAAAAGTTGCAGGGGGTTCTGGCTGCTCACATCTGAAGAAGGGGCAGTCTTTTGGACCGTGAGCTTTCACCCTTGTGGGGTCTGAGCTAACTCTGGGTGGTTAGTGTCAGAAGTGGGCTGCAGAACAGTTCAAACAGTATAGCTGAAACAGAAGAGAAGAGCAATGGTTGTAGAGCTGGTGTGTGCGTGTGTGTGTGTGTGTGTGTGTGTGTGTGTGTGTGGCGCGCGCGCGCGCGCGTGCAGGTATATTCCCATTCAATAGTCATTTGTAAAGACATTAAGCTAGGAGAATTCCTGCACTTTCTACCCCCGAGGGCCACGATCTAAGAAGAACACATTTATAAACAGTCCAACTTTTCTCCCAAATCATATTTTGGTAACAACTTTAAGTTTCTTAGACTACAACAAAAACTTATTAATTTGAATCACACTAATTTGAAATGTGTAGAATCTAGGCAAGATTCCGGCTGCAATTTTATCTTGGCTTAGCCAATGCTTTTTTTAGAGTGAAGAAGAAGGAAAAGAAAAGTTCCTTCCTGGGGAGGATGTGCAAGGAACAGAATTATTTTATGAAATGGAAAGAATCTACAACATACAAATAATATGTTAATTATAAACCTGCCTTATTTATTCAATAATATGATCTCTTTGGCAACAATTAGAATGAAAAATGTTAATCACTTGAGAGTTTTACAAAAATTAATGGAATAAAACCCCATCTATTTTTGAAATGTTGGATTTTAAAAATAATATTCAGCCTTTGTTTTTAACCAAATCTGCATGGCTTTTTCTATCTTAATCTCAATTAGTAAAGCTTATTGAATAAGACTAAGTTGTCGTAGATTACTAATGTATTGGGAAGGCCTCCATCAAATTTTTCCTCAAAGCAAACAAGGGTGCATTTGAGAGCCTCCTGTTCAATTGCCATCTTTATCCCCCAACACACACACATGACCATGCCAAATATATTTCACCAAATACATAAAAAATTTGCTTCAAGAAACATTTATATGAAAGAGAAAGAAAAACAGATGAATTGTTATAGACTACAGGGAATTAAATAGACATATTTACAAAATTCAACTTGAGGTCCTAGACAGTGATGAGGGAGCATAAGGCAAGCTGAGGGCAAAGTACAAACTAGAAACACTACCCCCCTCCGCCCCCACCTTGGGATGTGTGTGATATCCCTCAGGCACTCTGGCTGCCCAAGAACAAAGGAAAGGAAAGAAAACAAATGGTTAACTGAGAGTGATCATAGTCATGCAAGATGTGGGTCTCCATCAGTTTACAAATATCTTAGTAAATTAGAAGAAAAAGGCAATCTTATCAATAGCCTATTCTCCAGAAACCTATAGACTCCGTTTCCTGGAGCTCTAACATCACCCTCCCCTCCACAGTGATGTGGGGAACAAAGGCAAGAAGGAAATGACAGGTAAAATTAGATTTCTTTTTTACCTACAGCCCATTGACAAATACTCAAGGCAAATACAGAGTACAACCTTTCTCCAGGAACCCCCTACTGTCCTACTGTTAATGCCTTACTAGAGGAAAGACAACCTTAGCTTGACAACAGCAAGGCCTCAGGTATCTTAGGAGTCCTCTTTAACATTTCAAAGTCCTTCTGGAGGCCTCCCTTTTGACTTTACCTGCCTCCAACTCCACAGGATATGGCCAGTCACTCCCCACAACCCCAGTGCAGCTCTTTCTGCCTAGGGGTCCTGTCCCTATGCTTTAACAAAATGACCTTTTTGCACCAAAGACGTCTTTAAGAATTCTTTCCTGGCCAGCTCCGAACCCCCACTGCTCCAAAACCTCATCAATAGGATCCCGGAAAGAAAAGAAAGAAAATAATGGAAAAAAATAGGTGACATTTGAATGACGTGTGTAGTTGACTTGATAATTTGGTACAGATCTTAATGCCCTCCCCTTGCCCAAATACGATGGTTGCAGAAGATGCCAACATTGGGGAGGCAAGGTGCGGGCTCTAAAGAAGATCTGTGCTGTATCTGCCACTTTTCTGTAGGTCTAAAATCAGTTCGAATTTAAAAGCTCAAAGCAAAGAAACATTTCTACCCCATATTAACATGCTTACTTGGTTTAAACACACAGTTTCAGAAAGAAGAGAAGTTCATTTCCAGAAGTTACTACAGGTACTGAGATGTGAGCAAAATAACGATAAGTCCTGCAAATTGTCACCTCGGTTGTTGCTACTGGGTTTTCTTATTATGAAAGTGATATAATCGCCATTCCAACACTGGGAAGTATTCGCGAATTCTCACAATTTACAAACCACTGCTGTGGTTGAGTTAGCTCTCTCCTGTTTTTCCTTGGAAACCAATTCAGATGTTTTCCTCTGTCTAAAGCTGGTATAGATCTTTGTTCAGCAGCCGTCATGTCTAATTTATAATATGCCTCCAATTATATCTACTGCTTAGCACTAATGTGCTTGCCAGAAAAGCAATAAAATTAACAGCATGGCACTTTTTCCAACAGGGCAAAGTAATTTATTTAGAAATGTTTCCGAGCCATATTTTTGTGACAAACCTTAATAGGTGGAAGTAAGTAGAAATGTATCTCTTTTGTTTTGATGACATCAAAACGAATTCCAATCACACTGGAGCCTGGCCAGGCTGAGCCTCTTGGCAAAGACGTAACACAGCACTTTAGACCGCCTTACACCAGGAAGGATGAAGCAAAGGTCATAAACCCCGTTAACAGGCGACCTGCTTGGATCCAGGCTGACTGGTCATAAAGGAGGCAGAGGACGTCTGTCCATCTGTCGCTGTAGAGATTATTTTAAAAGGCGTGATTTGCATATGAATAATTCATGATGCAACATCAATTGCATTTTCATCACAGTATATACTGCTATTACGCCAGGATGTGTTGTGAGCTTTTCAAAATAAGAACAGATTTTGCTGCTAAAAGCAGATATACAGGGAAACAATTTTTTGCCTCCCAGTGCAATCCCACACATCCTTAAGCTTGCACCCAGTGGACCTGGGCACCTACAACAGATGCATCACCAGCCTTAGTTGCTCTGCAATGTTCCCAAGCCAACCTCCCCCCGCCCCCCAAAGCCAAACAACCTTGACCAAAAATACACGTAATTCCTGATCTACTTGTTGTAAATGAACAGGCTATGCTGTTAAATACTAAAATCCTCCCTGCCTTTCATGTCTACGTACTGACGAGATCTACCATTTTTGTTCGCTTTTGTTTTGACCCCTTGAGAGGAAGAGACTATTCCAAATTGCTGAACCATGGTTTTCCTTCACGTTGCCAAGGACTCTCTCCAACAAACCCAGAAACTCCCTTCCTCCAAGCCAATGGGAGAGGAGTTTTAATGAATCTCTGGAACCACTCGGTCAAAGTTGAATTCTGAAGATTAGTCTGAAACTTAACTGTAATGTTTCTCCTCCAGCCCTATGGGTAGCTCCTTGCGTGGGGCAGTCTGGGTCCAGGATATAGCTTCCACAAGTTTCTGCCATGGTCGGCCTGAGAGCTGCCTGCACCAGTGGTGGGGGACTATCATCCCTGAATATGCTGTTTTGAGTTCCACGCCCATATTTTCATGCTGTGGGTTACAGGACTAGAGGTTCTCCTCGATTTTCTTAGTTCTTCACAAAGGTTTCTTGCAAAAGTGGCAAAAGACTGGGGTAAGGGAAATTATGGTCAGCTCTTCCCACGGTTGGCTGGGCTAACCCAGTTCCCACTGTTGGTGGGACTAAACCAGTTCCCACTGTTGGCTGGCTGGACTACACCAGTTCAACCAGTTCTACTCAAAGTAAGTTCCACTCACAGTGCTAGCAGAAGCATCATTAGGAAGCTTATAAAAATGACAACTGATGGGCCCTATCTAGGATTTACGGAGTCAGAATCTCTGGAGGGTTGTGGCAGGGGGTCGGGGGTGGGCAGGAATGTGAGGGCGAATAAGATCTTCAAAAGATTCTGATATACACTAAAGTTGGAGAAGAACCGGGAGAAATAAACTCCAGTCATGACAAGGGCAATCTGGGACATCTCTTCCCCTCTCCTCTCTGCCTTTTCCTTTATCCCAATTACCTGAGCCTCGGCAAGTACCTGGGGAGCTATGAGCAGGGCTCAAGCCTCAATGTTTCCATCTTCTAGAGAATCCTTCCTTACAGCTCATAGTTTCATGGTAAGTGCTTGTCGATTGATGAGTTCATCTTCACAGAGGGTTTCCTGAAGCTGATAATCCCACAATTTGGTGAAGGCAATTATAATACCAACCAACCAGCTGGTTCACAATTTGGGCTTTAAGAATGTGGGAAACAGGACTATCAAGACTGCTATTAAAGGCTAGAAGGGGAATAAACGAATAAACAGAACGTGCCTAAATGTACACAGGGACACAGCATTTTGGAGGTGGGTCGGAGGAAGCTGAAAGAACATTTTTTTCTTCAATTACAGAATGGCGTATCTCCATAGCCCTGTGACATATCTACCATAGGCAGACAATTAATCACATTTCAGTCTCGGGAATTAAACAGTCGGCCGGGTCTTCTGTGAAGTCTTGTCATTCTCTTTCGCAAATCCAGGAAAAAATATTTTATTCTGGGAGTCTGTGATTTTCTAATGTGACCATTCAGAGGTTTCAAGATGTATCTTGGCTCGACTGCTTGTCTTAACAGAGGGCAGGTGGAAAGTAGATTCGAGCAGATACAACTTGAAAATTTCACAACAGCCCTTAGTTAATCAAGAGAAAATGAAATTCTCTGCTGGTGGGTGGCCTCAGGTACCACCGTAAGGCTTGGGACTTCTGTCCTTTGTGATAGCATGGAACTCCCCTTCCTCAATTTTATTTCTATTATTCCTTCACCATGAGGGTTTCACCGCACACCCCGTGTTTGCGTGTCTGAATATCACTGATTGTTAGGAAGATGCAGAGAGTAAAACTAACCCGGGTTGTGACACTAAACCAGTCACCCATCCTGATTTACCATCATCTAGAAGACTTAGAAATTACAGAGGACTTTCAGGGCACCTGGGTAGCTCAGTCGGTTAAGCATTCGACTCTTGATTTCTGCGCGGGTCCAGATCTCACTTGATCGTGAGATCAAGCCCCACATCGGGCTCTGCACTGACAGTGTGGAGCCTGTGTGGGATTCTCTGTCTCCCTCTCTCTCTGCCCCTCCCCTGCTTGCGCTCTCTCTCAAAATAAACAAACATTAAAAAAAATTACAGAGGACTTTCAGTGAGGCAGGGGCTAATTTCAAATGTGTATTTTGTTTCTTTTCCCAACTTAAATTTTAAAAGGAACCATCAACGATCACAGTAAAGTGTAAGCTGAAATGATGTGTTCAAACATGAAGAGCTCTCGTTGCAACATTCCAGGTTAATGCCATTTTCCTGGGTCAATACAAGTATGTTTGGATTTTGGCAGATGAGTTACCTTTCAGGTCTACTTAGAAATTCTTTTTTTTTTTTTTTTCTGTAATGTTTATTTTCTTTTTTGAGACAGACAGTGAGACAGAGTGTGAAGGGGGGAGGGCCAGAGAGAGAGGGAGACACAGAATCAGAAGCAGGCTCCAGGCTCCGAGCTGTCAGCACAGAGCCCGACGCGGGGCTCGAACTCCTGAACCACGAGATCATGACCTGAGCCGAAGTCAGATGCTCAACTGACTGAGCCACCCAGGTGCCCCACTTAGAATTTCTTAAAGATGAAAAAAAAAATTCTTAAAGAGTAAACACCCTTCAGAGGCAGAAGGTAGAAGGGTCCCCATACATATAAACATCTCCTTTGGGGTGACTGTGGACGGGAGGCAGGAACGCTCGCTGCCACACGTCAGAAGCAGCAGTGCACCAGGGAACAGGGTTTGTCCTGTCACCAGCAGCACTGAAGAAGGCAGTCTGAGCCACCAGAGCTGCAGGTCAGTTCCAGGAGGATGTATTTATTCATCTGTCACTCACTGATTCATTCACCAACAATCACTGGGCACCTCCCATGTGCCAGGAGCACCTCGCACTGCACAGAGGGCCCACGGCTAGCAGTCTGCCGTGGGTGCCAGAAGGGGAGACACAGGACTGTGAATTGAGAGAAGGTCGATGGAAAGACAGGGGCATGATGGATGACCATGGCAGTGGTGCTGGATTTCAACTGGAGGATGTCTGAGTAAGGGGCACTGGGGCAAGTCTAAAGGGACAAGAGTTGGGACACTGGGAGGACGGGTGTCAGAGGCATGGAGTGAAAACCCACCAGCACAGGAAAGGCTGTGTGGCTGGAGCGACGAGTCAGGGGAGGGCGGCTGGGGACACAGAAGGTTTCCAGGCAGCGCTAGCTCAACCCGGGCCTCGTAGACTGTGTCAAGGATTCTGGACTTTCATAAGCATCCTGGAAGCTACTCAAATGTTTTCAGAGGAGGAACATAACCAAGTTGGCTGTTGCTACAGGGCAGAGAACTCGTTGCGAGGTGCCAATGTGGAGGTAAGGAGACTAGAAGAGGCTCTTGCCATAGTCCTGACAAGAGAACGTGGAGGTTGGCCTGGCAAGGGGTCGTGGGAACTAGAGGAAAGTGAGCATGTCCAATGAGTAAAGAGGATTTTGAGGCTGGCTGAGTGTGGTAGGCCAGCAGGTGCTCAGAATCGCTGCTGTGTTTATCTTGAGTGAGAGCAAGGGTGGGGGAAGGAAGCACAGGAGAAGGGTATGGTTTGGGGAGGCAGATGATGGCTTTGATTTTGGGGTCCTTGTAAGACACACTGGAGAGATCAAGTGTGAGTCTGGACCTTAAAAGAAAATCTGGATGCAAACGGATGGCAATCAAAACTTGTGGGTTGTATCAGCACGTAGGTGACACGTAGGGCCACGTGCATGGTGAAAATGTTCTAGAAACAGAGTGTAGAGGAGAGGGGGCTCAGGACCAAACCTTCGGGGACTGTCATAGATTAGGCACTGGGGAGAGGCAGAGGAGCGGCTAGGGGAGAGTGGAGGAAAAGCAGGAGAGTGCCATGAAACCAAAGCCAAGAGAAGAGGGACTAGTCCTTAGGCAAAGGAAGGGACTGATCCCCTGGGGAAATGTCCCGGGATGTTAAGGGAGACGAAAACTTGAAGTGGCAACGTGGAGGGGTGAGATCTCCAAGGAGCAGTTGCAGTAAAGCCACGGGCAAGGTGAGAAACTCGGCCATGAGCGAAAAAGAATGGCACCCATAGCGACAGGGTCAAGGGAGAGCTTTCCAAGATGGAGGAGGACGCTACAGCATCTTTGGGTAGGGGAAAGATCGAGTCACAAGTGAAAACTGAATCCTAGGAGAGCAAGGCGGGGAACGTGAGGTTCCGTCTAGGCACGAGACTAGGGTTGAGAGGGATCTTTAGAAGGATCCAGCTCAGGAGGAGGGGACCGAGAACAGGCGGAGGGTGGGAAGCTGGAAGCATGGCTGGCCTGAGGGCTGCCACTGTCCAAGCCAGGCTCCTAAGGTAAAATAGTAGGGAGGGGGTGGGAGTAGGGGGTTGGGAGCAGGGAGGAGGTACTGAGATGCTCAAGTAGTGAGAACAGTGGGGATGTGACTGTCCTGGAGAAGCAGACAGAGAAGCATAGTAGGATTGCTAGTGTGGAACTGAGACCCCGGTGGAGGCCACTGGGCTTGCCATGGTACAGTAGGGCAATCCACCCGGGTTGGAGATGAATCTGGCTCTGAACTACTCAGTGCCCATCAGCCAGTTAGCCAGGGCAAAAGGGACATTCTTCAGCTTTAAAACCAGTTTCCTTGTAGAAAGGTGCATGCTTTTTTTTTAAATTTTTAAAAATATTTATTTATTTTTTATTTAAAAAAAAATTTTTTAATGTTTATTTATTTTTGAGACAGAGAGAGACAGAGCATGAATGGGGGAGGGTCAGAGAGAGGGAGACACAGAATCTGAAACAGGCTCCAGGCTCTGAGCGGTCAGCACAGAGCCCGACGCGGGGCTCGAACTCACGGACCGCGAGATCGTGACCTGAGCTGAAGTCGGACGCTCAACCGACAGAGCCACCCAGGCGCCCCTATTTATTTTTGAGAGAGAGTGACTGTTAGCAGGGGAGGGGCAGAGAGAGGCGGAGACAGAATCCGAAGTAGGCTCCAGGCTCCGTGAGTTGTCAGCACAGAGCCCGATGCCAGGCTCAAACTAATGAGCCATGAGATCACGACCTGAGCTGAAGTCGGACACTTAACTGAGACACCCAGACACCCCAAGGTGCACGGTTTTTTAAAGTTCAAAAGTAAAATAGTATTCCCCTACTCTAACAACAAAGAAGATAAAATCTCAGAATATTATGACAAATAACTCATGAGAAAGTGTAAAAATAATATTTCCTTGCCCCCATCACTCCTTTATACGATTGCTGGGGGGCATTTGGGGCAGGAGGGTGAGGGAGAGAAGAAGGAATTAGGGAGGAGGGCAAGGCAGAGATTAACTTGCATCAACATGGATAATACTTTCTTAGAAATAAATCCATCTTTAATTGGCTTAACGCTTTCCAGTCTCCATGGAAAACATAAAGACAGCCAGTAGACCATTTGGAGATTTATAAACAGTATTCCTTTTCTAGAATGCCAGCAGAGCTCAAGAGAGCTCCAAAGGACCCTGTTTGCAACCACATAGGTGGCAAGGAGTTAACTTGGTTCTGGAAAAATAGCGTATGCCTGACATCTAAATTTGCATTTATGGGAAATTCAGTTTTTAATTACCTTCCCTCTACCATATGAATGTTTATAGTGACGAAGAGCATGGGCCTTGCCTTTTTTTTTTTAATATCAGATTCGTTCTCCCCCAGGCATGTAAAACTTATGCTATCCACCTTCCTATCCACCTCTGTTTCTTCATTTTGAGCACAGTTGCAATATAAGACCTCAACATTCCAGTGATCGTGCACGAGAGCCAGAAGAAGCTACGTTCTTCTCGAAACCATTCATAGAATAGATCCAATCTTTACTTGTTATTTTTCCTGACGCCTCTCCACACAGAGACCTTTCCTAAAAGTAATACTCACAAAAGCTTTGCTTAATAAACAAAATCGGCACAACAGTGACTTACACCCATAATCCAAATATTTTAGAAATGAGCCAAACATGAAGGGTCTCCACACGTGTCAATTACCTGGGTTTTGTCATGGCCACAGGCTTTGCACTTGTCTTTTCCCTACAGTGCACATCTTTTTTTACTGTCCACAGCCTTTGCAAGTCTCATGACTACTAAGATACTAACACTAGTAATCTGCACTCCCAATGTCACCAAAATTTGATCCGCTTTCCTAAGAAGCTGCTCAAGTATGCTTTCCCCAACTTAGAGAGTAAATCAGATGACACATATGTAAGTAACTTCCCGTCCTAAGGTTCTGTCTGCCATCTAAAGGCTGTCTAACTACTTCTAATTAGCCTATGTATTTGAAGGATCTGAAGCATTAATGTCTAATCAGGGGAGGAATTTCTCTTCTACCTTTAGAGAGTCTTGCAAATGAGCCAAGCACTTGTTTGCTCTTTATGATAAACCAATTAGTACCAAGGGAGTGGAAAAGAAATGGTCAAATTTATTTCCTTAACTTATCAATTTGATTTCTGTCCAGGAAAGCATGTTGGTTAAAAAAAAAAAAAAAAAAAGAGAGAGAGAGAGAGAGAGAAAGAGAAAAGCGTGGGTTGGAAAGACTCATTTAAACCTCCACAGGATGCCTGAATCCACTGGCTGGCTGTGAAGTGGTATAAAAACTCACAAGTTAACATCATTTGTGGGAACAAGGTTTAAAAAACTAGGGAGCATACAGAAAAGGAATGTTATTGCCTGTTGTGATTATTTCAGATGCTAGCGATTGGAAAGCACATAGTTAAAGGAAATGACACACAGATCAAAGGAGACCTCCCTCTGCCTTTTGGGTTTCAAATCTGCACTTGTTCCTATCTGCTTGATTTCTTATACGTACATGACATAACACACAGACATGAAATGAGACAAGGCAACGGATCAAAACCCGGTTCTTCCTCTTGGTAAGTTACCCCCTTTAGTTTAACGCGTCTTTGATCCAACAGAAAGCTTCAAAGAAATCCACTTTAGTTGTTAAAGGTGAGTGTGAATTATACTTCCAAATTAAGTTCAAGGTCATATTCCTCCTCCCACTCTTTCTCTTCAACTCTTGTAGGCAGGGTTATTTTTCCTGGCTCCCTGTGATAGCACAGGAATGCCATAGTAAGGTTAGGATATTGTGGGGATCCCACAACACACATTTGCTTTGCTGAAGGACTGAAATCCTTCTAAAGGATCTCTCCTAAAAGACAGAGACCACACCTGTTTTACGTGCATCCTGGAGAGCAACAGAGCATCACCAAAAGTGAGCCAGCGTCAGTGTTGGTGATGATGACGACCGCCGTCACATAATTTAAATCACTCACACTAAAAGAGAGTACGTTCTGGTCTTAGCTGATGGGTCTGTTTATCTTACAAATTCATAGGCCGTTAATGATGCCACATCCTCAACTGGGCTTCCTCTCTTACAAGTGACGTTGGAAATGGGGAGGGGATCAGGGCTGCCATAATGAAATACCACAGACTGGCTGGTTCAAGCAACAGAAATTTACTTCTCACAGTTCTGGAGGCTGGCAAGTCCAAGCTCAAGGTGCGGGCAAGGTAGATTTCATTCTGAGGCTTCTCGTGCCTTGTAAGTGGCTGCCTTCTTGCTGTGTGCTCACGTGACCTCTTCTTTTGGTGCAAAGACACCAGGGCGAGCAAGCTCTCCCATGCCTCTTCTTACAAGGACACCCACCTTCTTAGATTGGGGCCTCTCTTTTATGAGCTTATTTATTCTTCAATATGTCCTCAGAGGCCCCACCTCCAAGTTCAGTCACATTGGGGTTTAGGACTTCAGTGTGTAATTGTTGGAGGGACACAAATATTCAGTCCATAACAGGGAGGAAAAAAGGGGTGAGTGTGCATTTTATTCTTCATAACTTTGCAACGTATCAGTATAATCAGATGTACATAACATTATACTTCCATATGTGTCAAAACTTTGTAGTACATTTGTATTATCAAATATACACGGCGGTTTTATGTTCCTATCTGTCATCTTCAGCCTCCTTCCTGGGCTCCTTAGCCACATCTTCCTCCCCTCTTTAAACCATGAAGATACATTACCGTTCAACAACTATGGGGAAAAGTATGATGCAGGTAATACATTCTAATTTTAAAATGAAATTTTTACCCTCAACTAAAAACAGGACACATGGAGAAGAAGAGCTCCTCAAAATCAGATTCCATTGTGCATCCAAGTCTATCTCTTTATTGGACTATTTTAACATCCATTCTAGCTTTTATTAAAAATTTTTTTTTAATTTTTAATTTTGAGAGAGAGAGACAGAGGCAGAGAGAGAGAGAGAGAGAGAGAGAGAGAGAGAGAGAGAGAGAATACACACGTGAGCAGGGGAGGGGCAGAAAGAGGGAGACACAGAATCCAAAGCAGGCTCCAGACTCTGAGCTGTCAGCACAGAACCCAACGCGGGGCTCAAACTCACAAACTGTGAGATCGTGACCTGAGCCAAAGTCAGATGCTTAACAGACTGAGCCAACCAGGCGCCTCTAGTTGCTATTTTTATTTATTTTTAATTTATGTATTTTGAGAGAGAGACAGGGAGCATGAGCAGGGAGAGGAAGAGACAGAGAGAATCCCAAGCAGGCTCTGTGCCATCAGTGTGGAGCCTGACACGGGGCTCATACCCACGAACTGTGAGATCATGACCTGAGCTGAAACCAAGAGTTGGAGGCTCCAGTGACTGAGCTTCCCAGGCCCCCCCTCTATTCTAGTTTTTTAATCCATGTTTGGTATTTTTTTTTGTCTTTGCCTAACAGAAGTGCTATTCCTAAATATAATATTAACAGAAGAACCTAACTAAAGCCCAATGTAGATGACATATATTGGATATGCATTTTAGTCACAACCTGAAATGAATTAATTTCGGGTATGGAGGCCCCTGTTATCAGTCTGTTATCTTGCTGCTTTATTTGCACTAAGTTGGATAAATCAGTACTAAGGGTATAACTACTAACTAAAAATGGCCTAAAATGTGTAGCATGACTGCTATTTTCCCGTTATAGTGCTTGATGTGGCAAGCTGGCTGGAAATAATAACAGTGATGAGGCATATGGTAATAACAATTGGGTCTTGATTGTTTCTAGAAATCGGAAAGATAATTTTTAGAGAACTTTATGCTTAACTCTCAATTTATGGACTGGGATACGTTTGGCATTCTTTTGGCTAAATATAACTGCTAACATATTTTAAAGTTGTTGCCAAAACAGGATGGTTCGCTATTCACAGTCAATCAACATGATACACCACATCAACAAAATGAAGGGTACAATCATATGATCATCTCAATAGATGCAGAAAAGGCACCAGACAAAATTCAACATCCATTCACGATAAAAACTCCCAAACAAAGTAGGTTCAGGAGGAACATACCTCAACTTAAGAAAGAAAAACTTAATAAAGAGAAATCCACAGGTAACATCATACTCACTGGTGAAAAACTGAGAGCTTTTCCTTTAAGATCAGGAACAAGACAAAGATGTCCACCCTTGCCATTTTTTTTTAACATACTACAGGAAGTCCTAGCCATAGCAATCAGACAAGAAAAAGAAATAAGAGGCATCCATATTGGTAAAGGGGAACTTAAACTGTCACTGTTGGCAGATGACATGACACTATACATAGAACACCCTAAAGACTCCACCAAAAAACTACTGGAAGTAATGAATAAATTCAGCAAATTTTTAGGATACAAAATTAATACTTAGAAATTGGTAGCATTTCTATACACCGATAATGAAGTAGACGACAGAGAAGTTAAAAAAATGCCATTTACAACTACACCAAAATGATTCAAACACCAAGGAATAAACTTAACCAAGGAGGCAAAAGACCTATACTCTGAAAACAATAAAACACTGATGAAAGAAATTAAAGACAACACAAAGAAATAGAAATCTATCCCATGTTCATGGAAAGAGTAATACTGTTAAAATATCCATACTACCTAAAACAATCTATAGATTTGCGGCAATCCCTATCAAAATGCCAACAGCATTTTTCACAGAACTAGAGCAAATAATACTAAAATTTGTATGAACCCACAAAAGACTCCAATAGCCAAAGCAATCTTGAAAAAGAAAAACAAAACTAGAGGTATCACAATTCCAGATTTCAAGATACACTACAGAGCTGCAGTAATCAATACAGTGTGGTATTGGCACAAAAACAGACACAAAGATCAAAAGAACAAAGTAGGAAATCTAGAAATAAACCCACAATTATATGGTCAATTAATCTTCAACAAAGGAGGCAAGAATATACAATGGGGAAAAGATATTCTCTTCATTAAATGGTGCTGTGAAAACTGAACTACAAGAAAAAGAATGAAACTGGGCCACTTTTTAAAAACATTTTTTAAATGTTTATTCATTTTTGAGAGAGAGAGACAGAGCATGAGTGGGGGAGGGGCTGAGACAGAGGGAGACACAGGATCCAAAGCAGGCTCCAGGCTCTGAGCTGTCATCACAGAGCCCGACGCGGGGCCTGAACCCATGGACTGTGAGATCATGACCTGAGCCGAAGTCGGATGCTTAATTGACCGAGCCATCCAGGCACCCCAGACCACTTTTTAACACAATATACAAAAATAAACTTAAAATGGATTAGACACCTGAATGTGAGACCTAAAACCATAAAAATCCTAGAAGAGAACACAGATAGTAATTTCTCTTACATTGGCCTTAGCAACATTTTTCTAGGTATGTCTCCTCCTAAGTCAAGAGTAACAAAAACAAAAATAAACTACTGGAAATACACCAAAGTAAAAAGCTTTTTGCATAGCAAAGGAAAGCATCAACAAAAGGAAAAGGCAACCCACTAAATGGGACAGGATATTTATAAATGATGTATCTGATAAGGGGTTAATATCCAAACTATATAAAGAACTTTTACAACTCAATCACCAAAACAAAACAAAAAACCCTAAACAATGCAATTAAAAAATAGGCAGAGGGGGGCACCTGGGTGGCTCAGCCAGTTGAGCATCTGACTTCAGCTCGGGTCATGATCTCACGGTCTGTGGGTTCGAGCCCCACGTCAGGCTCTGTGCTGACAGCTCAGCGCCTGGAGCCCGTTTCAGATTCTGTGTCTGCCTCTCTCTCTGCCCCTCCCCCACTCGTGCTCTGTCTCCCTCTGTCTCAAAAATAAATAAACATTAAAAAAATTTTTTTAATAGGCAGAGGACTTGAAAATAAATTTTTCCAAAAAAGACATACAGATGGCCAACAGACATGTGAAAATATGCTCAACATCACTAATCATCAGAGAAATGCAGATCAAATGCACAATGAGGTATCACTGCACACCTGTCAGAATGGCTAAAGTAAAAAAGAAAAGAAACACATTTACAAGTGTTAGAAGGGATGTGGAGAAAAAGGAACCCACGCGCACTGTTGGTGGGAATGCAAACTGGTGCAAGCCACTGTGGAAAACAGTATGGAAGTTCATCAAAACATGAAAGAACAGAAATACCTTATGAACCAATAATTCTAGTACTGGGAATTTACCCAAAGAAAATGAAAACACTGATTCAGAAAGATATATGCACTCCTACGTTTACCACAGTATTATTTACAATAGTTAAAATATGGAAACAACCTATGTTTCTATCAAAAGATGAATGGATAAGGAAGATGTGGTATATACATACAATGGAATATTACACAGCCATTTGCAATAACATGGATGGACCTAGATGGTATTATGCTAAGTGAAATAAGTCTGACGGAGAGAGACAACTGCTCTATGATTTCATTCATGCAGGATCTAAAAAACAAAACAAATAAAGAGGAGAATCAGACCTATATATACAGAGAACAAACTGATGGTTTCCAGTGGGAAGGGGGAATGGGCAAAATGGGTGAAGGGTAATGGGAGATACAGGCTTCCAGTTACGGAACAAATAAATTGGGGAATAAAAGGTACAGCATTGAGAATATAGTCAATGACATTATAATAGCATCATATGGTAACAGATGGTAGCTAGTGATGAAAACATAGAGAGCTGTTGAATCACTACATTATATACCTGAAACGAATGTAACATTATACATCAACTGTATGCACGTAAAATTTTTTAAATAAATTAAATGCTACCTAATTAAAACTAAAAAATAAGAAGGTAAAGTGGTAAAAATACACATGAAACTCCACGGGTGGCTCAGAAGATGCCTCTTCTTTGTAATTCAGTTATTAAGCCATTAAAAAAGTGCGATAAAAACCTAGGTGCTTTTGACAGACTAACGTCGCGCCCATAGTTCACAAAACCTCACATCAGTCTTAAACACTGTCAGGCCAGTTTCTAAGTAAGAAATCAGACACATATTGCCCAATATCACTAAGCATTCTGCCAACCAAATAAAGAAAGGCCCATGAAGCCTGCAGTGACCCCGAGGGGATCCCCAGTTGATCACTGACAGACGCAAACAAGATCATGGCTAAACCACCCCAGGTCAGCGGGTCTATTTTAAAGATTATCAGATAAGAATATTCCATAATCTCTTCTCAGTGTCTAGTTTCTATTCTAAAAGTTTTTAAACTATGTACATGTTACTTCCCCCACCTACATCCGCACCCTCCACCCCCAGGCTGTAGTGCACTTTGTTCTCCATAAAGATGAAAAACATTATTCCTCATTGGCTCAGCAGCAAAGCACCTATCATCTCCCCCATGGCTTGCTAACAGGTAGAGTTCCTTTTTGCTTTTTGCTCTAGTTAGGGCTTCCCCAAATTTTGTATTAACTCTTTCACATACTTCTCCCCATGATTCTCCCATGATTCTCCCCATTAGAGTGGAAACTATTCAAGAGCAGGGACTACATCTGCCTTGTTCACCTGTTACCCAACACAGGACCAAGTACATAGCAATCATTCAGCAAGTATTTACTGAAAGAACAAATAGTATATAAATGAATGAAAAGAGCTATTTTTTGAGCTGTTTTCCTCCTTTTCTTCTCACTTCATCAAAGAATAAAATCAGTGAATTACAGCTATCGTGTTCACGGCAGAGAGAGGGCTGATCTACGGTGCCATGTTGGATCCAGCATAGTTGTCTTGGTATGTTACTCTGGGGGGGGATCTCTGAAAGGATGAAAATGGACAACTTTAATAAAAGCCAACAATGCAATGCTATTCCTTTCCATTGTATTTACTTGGCTTCTGGCATTTCAGCCTATGTGATGGCTTACTGGTGTCCACTTCTGACTCTAAATGACATATCCTTTTCATCACATGGAATTTATTATTTCACAATTAGGAGAAACCTGACTTATGTAGATGCTGAAAGCATGCAGATACGTTTTCCTCTGCCCTCCAACGCAGGAGTTTGCTCCGCTATGGTTACAATTGGCCAGTTTTACTCAATAGCAACCAACAACGTTTGCCAAAGTGCTGGGGAACCACAGCGACAGGCACTGAATACATAGCTAGAAGAATGCTAATGGGAAGGATCATCTGGACTCTGGGGACTTGGTTTTCTATTACTTGTCTGAAGTTGACCTTCTCATGTGACCAATGGCAAGTTAGTTCAATTCTATGGCCTTGGTTTTCTCAGTTAATACAAGGTTTGGATAAAATGGTTTCAAAGGTCTCTTTAAGTTCTTACAAGTTATGATTCTACCTAACAAGTGGTAAGTTACGTTGAGTCGGAATTCTTCAGGAAACAGGCTGATGTATTCCTGGTTGCACAGGCAGCAGAGAAAGCCTGCCCTGTGCCTGGTAGCTGAGAGGACCCTCACCCCACCCCACTGCCAACTCCGACCCTCCATACAGGATAAGATGCCTGTGCCAAGGGTACACCCTGAATCCCGCACCCCCTTTTCAACCACATTCTGGGCATTGGGTACTTGGGACCATTGAATTCCTTGCCCAGATGGCCAAGAGCTTCCAGAAGATGGAGCTTGAGTAGTGGGCTGGTTGGGTCCACACTCATGCCCCAGAGGTTCCTTGTGGTGGGGGATGGGCCTAGGGTGGGAAGAGAGAGTCAAGGGGAGAGTTGGCTGTATTTGTACTTTTGTCCAGGTCTAACAAATGTTAGCCGAAGACCTACCAGAGGTTGCTTTATGATGTCACAATGACAGAAAAGGTAAACGAGATGGAAGGAAGCAGCGCCTTCCTATTGCTCATGGAAAATCTAAAATAAATCACTCTGTTTTCTGTTCCTTTGAGGTTTTGAATATCAATTAAATATAATTGGCTCCCTCTTTCTGTAAGACTTTCTGTTAGAGAATACAAAGTTGAATAATAGCATGCTGTCCCTGCTCCCGAAAGCACATGAGGAATTCTTTTATCGTGTATTGCACCTTATCCTCTGTCTTCCTACAGGTAAGAGAGTCATTTAAATGTTGAAGTTGACCTTAGAATGCCTCTTTTCAGGATTACTATGAGGACAATCTTGTGACATCCAAAAAACTTAGAATCGAAGGTAGGCAACGTTAGGGAGAAAAAAAAAAGTATTATATACAGAAACAGGGGCAAAAACAGACTATTTGATCTGTGTTTAGAGAGGGCTATGGAATGCATGAGTAGAGACAAATTTTCTGGATCTAAAAAAGGAAACTTGGTAAATGGGTGCTTGGTAAAGGAAAGTGCTGGAAACATAGTGGTTCCTTTATAAAGGTTTGGGAATGAAATTAAACGGATCAATATACACCCACACAGAGGATAGTCTGCTGGGAACGGATATTTGTAAAGAAGTTGGAAGGCATCGGGAGAAACAGATTTCTCCTAGTGGCAATATAAGGAGTCAGGTCCTTTGGGAGTGAAATAGAGAATCAACTATAGAAGCTACAGTCATAGTTCTGAGGGCTTGTTTTGACTGTCAAAAATAGATTCTCTTAAAAATTACTGTTCTGTTTCTTACTACTTTTAGCTGTTAAATGTGGATTCTATTGATTTTTAAATACATGTTAATCTTGTCTTCAGCCATCTTGCCAAACCTTCCATATTAGTTCTTTTTTTTTTTTAAGCAGTCTCCAGCCCAATGTGGGGTTCAGACTCATGATCCTGAGATCCAGAGTCACATGCTCTACCAATTGAGCCAGCCAGGTGTCCCACATAAATACATCCATCTTTCTTTTCTTTCTTTCCTTTCTTTCTATTTTTGAGAGAGAGAGCGAGCGAGCATGAGTGGGACAGGGGGCAGAGAGAGAGGGAGACACAGAATCTGAAGCAGGATCCAGGCTCTGAGCTGTCAGCACAGAGCCTGGTGCAGGGCTTGAACTCATGAACTGCGAGACTATGACCTGAACCAAAGTGGGAAGCTTAACTAACCGAGCCACCCTGGTGCCCCACATTAATACATTTTCTAATGTTAACCTGCCCTTGGCTGGATAAACCCACTTGGATAGCTCTTCCCCCCCATCCCCATCTCTGTTTAGTTTGATAATATTTAATCTATATTTCCAAGTAAAGTTGATCTACAGATTTTCCTTTCTCCCAAAGTCTTCTTGGTATTGTGGTTATACAACAGAATGAGGAGCTTTCTCCCAGTTTCTGTGTTCCGGAATAATTTGTTCCTTGACAGTATAGTAGAATTTGACTAAATAACCACCTAGGCCTATCTTTTATATTTTTAAAGAAGGGTGATTTTAAATTATTGTGTGTAATATTTATCTAGAATGTATAAAGCAGCCTGAAACTCAGCAAGAGGAAAACAACCCAATTTAAAAAAAAATTGTCAAAAGATTTGAATGAAGATATAAAAATGGTACATTAGTACATGAGCAGATGCTCAATGTCCTTAATCATTAGGGAAATGCAAATTTGAATCACAAGGAGATACCACTCATGCTCATTAGAATAGCTAAAAGAAAAGAATGGACAATACCAAGTACTGATGGAAACACAAAGCAAGCAGAAACCCCACTGCATTGGAAAACAGCATGGTAATTTCTTACAAGGTTAAACATACCCTTAACACATGACCCTGCAGTCTCTGTCATTTACCCAAGTGAAATGAAAACATGTCTACATAGAATTGCCCCCATCTAGAAACAACCCAAAAGCCCTTCAACTGGCCCAATGGATAAAGTGGGGTATCCATGCAACTGCATGCTTTTTCCCAAGAAAAAGGAATGAATTACTGATATACATCATAACACGGAGGAACCTGAAATGCATTCTCAAAAGGCTACACACTTTCTACTATTTATGTAACATTTTGGAAAAGACAGGGACAGAAAACAGATCAACTGTTATGGGAGAAAGAGTTGTCTACAAAAGGGCATGAGGGAATTTTTAAAGTATTTTTTAAAGTTTATTTATTTTTGAGAGAGAGACAGAGCATGAGCGGGAGAGGGGCAGAGAGAGAGGGAGACACAGAATCTGAAGCAGGCTCCAGGCTCTGAGCTGTCAGCACAGAGTCCTATGTGGGGCTTGAGCTCGTGAACCGTGAGATTATGACCTGAGCTGAAATCAGACACTTAACCAACTGAGCCACCCAGGCACCCCTAGGGAATTTTTTTAGAGAAAAAAAAAAACCCACAAAACTATATCATAGCTGTGGTGGGGTTATATGTCTGAACATAATCATCAAAACTCATAGAACATGAGAAAGGGTGAATTTTACTGTATGTAAATTATATCTCGGTAAGAAAAGATACAGAAAAGAAAGTGGATGGGTAAACTCTGAATTTAGTTTGGATACTAGTTATAATTTATTCAGGTTTTCTATTAGCCTCCACCTGTATCATTTCCTGGGAAGTTGTCTTTTTAACTTTGGTTTTTAAGTTTTTCCATAACTTGTTGGGTTTTTCCTTTTGATTAAAAAAGACTGCACTCTATCTGTAGCTATGTTCTTTTCATTTCTATTATTTTTAAAATTTGTGTCTTTATATAGTTATCTGTTTCAGACATTTTTTCAAATAACTGTTTTGAAGGCTTTATGGATTTTATTTATTGTTTGTTTTCAGATTCATTGACTTTGGGTCTTTTCAATCTTATTTTCAAAGGTATGCATTTAAGGTTACAGATTTCCTTCTACTTATTGCTTTATATTTCATATGTGTCTGTCAGTTCTAAACATTTAGAAGTCAGTCAGTTCCAAACATTTAACATTGAGTATAATTGATTCTTTAATCAATAAACTATTTGGATATTTGTTTTTTAATTTCTAAATTTATAATGAGCTTTGGCTGTCTTACAGCTTAATTGTGTATTTTTATTTTCTACATCCTTAACTATTTTTTTTGTCTGCCTGAACAGTTACTGAGAGACATACACTAATAGACTGGTTCATTTATCCTTGTATTCAGCCAACTTTTGCTGCATATATTTTGAGACTATATAGTTAGATACATACATATTTTGAATTGTTACATTTTCCAAATGAACTGCTCCTTTTATCAATACATAATGAACATTAAGTTTCTTGACTTAAAATATATTTTGCCTGGTATTATTAATGTAGATTAATTAGCATCCCTTAAACATTTGTTGATCTTCTTATGCTCTTTTAAACTTCTCTATATCCTTACACTTAAGTATATTTTATAAGTAGCTTATATCTAGGTTTTTGTTATATAGTTTTTAGCAACCTTAATCTTTTAACTGATATATATTGACCATTTATGTTTATTGTAATCACTGATATATCTGGACTTATTTCTATTCTTATTCTATGCTAGTTACCATGATTTTCCTTTCTTCCTTCATTCTTTATTACCTTCTTTTAGAGTGATGAGGTTTCTTGTCTTCCTTTTTCCTCTTCACTGGTTTAAGTTATACATTTTACTTCTATTGTTTTAGTGGTTAGCCTTAAATATTCAATATGCTTACTTGATGTAAAAAGTTCAAAATGGGGGCACCTGGGTGGCGCAGTCAGGTTGAGCGTCCATCTTCAGCTTAGGTCATGATCTTGCAGTTCACGAGTTCAAGCCCTGCGTCGGGCTCCGTCTCCCTCTCTCTGACCCTCCTCGGTTTGCACTCTCTATTCTGTTTCTCTCTCTCTCTTTCTCTCTCTCTCTCTCTAATAAACAAACATTAAAATAAAAATTTTTTTAAGTTCAAAATGAATCACTAATTTCCACCTCCAGAATAACATAGTAAGCTTAGAACAACTTAACTCAGATCATCCTCTCCTATTTTATATGTGTAGTATACTGATTTTGCCTTTATTATCCCCCCCAATTGCTTATGATTATTCTTAAACGAGCAGCCCTTGTTTTTATCTGCAAAACTTTACCAATTTCTTTCCTCATTATTGCTTCCTGTGTTCCACTCCTTTATTGTGGGTTCTATCTCCTTCTTCCTGAATTATATTCTCTTCCACTTCTTTTGGGGTCTATCTCTTCGTGTAAACTCGTCTTGATTTTTATGCCGAAAAATATTTTTAATTCACCGGAACAATGTTTTACCAGGGCACAAAACTGTTGGTTAGTAGTGTTTCCCCTCAGTGCTCTGAAGATACAATTTTCATGGCCAGTCATCTCTAGTGTAATGACTTTGAGGAAAATGATGCCTCTGAGAGCCATTAGTGACTCAGACTCACAAGGGAAGAAGAGAAAAGGATGTAAACAGCATTAGGATAAACAGAGGTAGGAGGAACAGAGGGAAGTCAGTGCTAGCTCCCAAAAGTCTGTGCTTAGGCCTGATAGTCCCTTCTTGGCCCAGAAGTATTCTTCCTCTTTAAGAATCAACATCTCTGCTGGTTCTTAAGAAAGGGCTGTGAGAATGATCTTAACCTGCAATTCTCCGTGAATTGTTAGTCGAACTAGAAGAAGAGCTAGCAAGGACAAGGCAGTCTTTGTTCTGATATTCCTAAAGTCCCTGTAAGGGAAGCCTACTGTGATGACATTTAAGGAGCCAACCGGGGCGCGTGGGTGGCTCAGTCAGGTGAGCCTCTGACTTCAGCTCAGGTCATGATCTCGCAGTTTGTGAGTTCGAGCCCCACGTCGAGCCTGCCGCTCTCAGCGCAGAGTCCACTTCAGATCTTCTGTCCCCCTCGCCCACCCCAACCCCTGTCCCTCCCTGGCTCGCGCTTTCTTAAAAATAAGTGAAATTAGTCAGTCAGAGAAAGACAAAAATCCTATGACTTCACTCATATGAGGACTTTAAGAGACCAAACAGATGAACATAAGGGAAGGGAAACAAAAATAATATCAAAACAGGGAGGGGGGACAAAACAGAAGAGACTCATAAATATGGAGAACAAACTGAGGGTTGCTGGAGGGGGTGTGGGAGGGGGGATGGGCTACACGGGGAAGGGGCACGAAGGAATCTACTCCTGAAATCATGGTTGCACCACATGCTAACTAGTTTGGATGTAAATTTTAAAAAATTTAAAAAATTAAAAAAAAAAATAGGACATTAAAAAAAATTTAAAAGAGCAAACCATACTTTTGCCTCCTTATTTAAATAAGTTTTCAGATAACATCATGCAGCCTCTTCAAATAGTTATAACCTGGAGCAGTGTCATGGGGAGAGTGCGCAAAGAGGTATTTTGCTAACGGGAAGAATAAATATTGTGTCTATCGTTTCTGCTATTACTGTATCTGAATGCAGCCGAAAACTGACTTAATAAAATTTGACATGTTTCCCCCATATATGTTGATTTAAAACCAAAGGATCTTACAGCTGGCAGAGGCCTCGGAGACCATCGATTCTGAACCCTTCACTTTATGCCTGAGAAACAGAGCTCTGGGGGAGTTCGTCCAGGGGCAGAACCCAATTTGGGACAAGAAAATGAGGTTATGCCAAGGACTAGAGCACTGTCAGGGCTTTGCTCAAAATAATTACTGCTATAACTCCCGGGTTTATGTTCCGACACTTTTTTGGGTACGTGAAAAGAGCGACACTTTCAGGATTTTCTCGTCTAGTGTTTTACATATTGGACTCTGTATTACTCTCTGCTCATGTGAAGGAGTAACCCATTGGCTCTTTGGCACATTTCTGATTTACTGTTGATATAACGGATTTCTGGAACTCTAAGTGCTTGCTGTATTTTCCTAAAACTATGCTCATTTTTAGCTCAGCCTGAAAACTCTTCTCATTTTCTACGAGGGAATCAAGCCATGAAAACTTTCCTTTTTACAAAAAGTTCTAACCTAGGATGACACAAAATTTAGGTGAAGAGCTTTTCTAACATTATGGTCCTACTTAATCTCTAACACCTCTTTCTTTTCTTTTCCACCAGGTTTGCTTTTTAGGTTTTCCTTCGTGTGACATTGTTTATTGTCCTCAAGGACAAATGTTCACGGCATTGAGTTTTCACAGCTAGTCCTGGTTCCTGACCAAAAGAGTTTGTTCCCAATTACTTCTGGACATCAGATATAGGCTGTGCGTGGTGATGAGACCGTTTTTACCCTGTTTTGTTCACTGAACATTTAAACGATTAGTTCTTGGAAGACTACCTATATATTAAGAAGGTTATCTCGTTTCAGAGGACTTTGCAGAAGGAAATCATGTGCCCCACTGATTTAGTTTGGCATCCTGAAAGCCTTGATCCGTTTGAACCCCGCAGACACCTTAGTTCCAATTAAGACAGCTAGGTACAAATTTCAATAGGGTTAATTTTGCCCGCTGAGCAAGTTCATGCTCACGGAGACTCTAGGCTCATTACAGAGGTCTCCGGCCCACGCTTATCCTGCGGAACCCCAGACTCCAGCGGTCGAAATGACTTTGTAAAAGGTCCCCAAAGAAATGCATTCGGTGTTCTAATGAGGAGTGATAGCTGAACGGGCCACATGGGAAGGAAGGCAGCGGAGGCCAGGAGACCGCATCCAATATCGAGACAGATAGCCAGCAATGGAGCCGTTCGAATGGGAATATTCCTGTGTGGCATGTTTCTTACATAAAGCTGGGCGCAAGTGAATTCGGTAGCCCTTCAATGCATAGATCCTGCTCTCGGCCACAGCAACGGTGAGACTAAGGAAAACGTATTCAATGACTTTTCTTCACACTTGTCGAAAAGAATGCCTGTCTGCGGTCAAAATGAGGGGCGTATTAGACGCATCAGACACCTGGAGATGGTCTAGTCTGAGCCTCACATTTTGAAGACGGAAAGATAAGGTTCAGAGAGGTGAACTCACTTGTCTATGGCCACATAGCCAGCAGGAGCCAGACCCGTGGTGTTGTTAGCATATCACAGTGCTACTCTTAATTTAACACCCAATTAAAAACAGAGCAAATTCACTGCACACCCCTGGTATCGGGATACGGCACGACTTTCTCAAGGTCTAATGGGAACCCCTTAATTACAGTGCGAGTGAGCCCTGGGCATTTCGCTTGTCAGAATCCCCGGGGGTATGTTTCTGAAATCTATTGCTGGGTGCAGCAGTAGCCTGCCAAGCATTCTTTGGCCTGCACTCTGAGGGCTGTGTAACTGTGCAATCTCCCGCAGGGAGAGGAGTGAAAAATTAATGAGGAGCTCAGAAAAGCTCATTTTCGGGGCTACAGAGACGGGGAGGGCAATGAAAATTGGAAGTGAAGGGAAAAGTTTAAGTCATCGGCCTCAAGCTCTGGCAAATCATATAAATGGGGTGTAAATGTAAATATACCCACACAGGAATGGAAAACCACCAAAGAGCGATTTAGGGAGGCCCTGGATCTGCATTATAAATACCCAGGGCAGAACTCTCTGTGATTCATTCATGGGCGTCTGTCCGTCTCTGGGAGGCTCAAACCTGCAGCCATTTGACATGGAAGGTTCAGCTCTCCCTGAGCTGACAATTCCTTTTCATGGAGGATCATGCGTCTTGATCCGGATGGGTTTTTCTCTGACCCTCCTTGGGGTGTAAGAGCCTCTGAGCCTAGGAGGATGAGGGTGAATTTTAAAAAAAAATCAGATACCTTTTAAATAAACATTTCTGGAAGATTTTTTTTTCCTTTCCAACAAGCTAATAGAATTCATTTTCCAAGAAGACAAAATTCAGTTCGTGTTAAAAATTGTAAGCCATTTTTATTGACAAAGCTGGATGCCCAAAGAAGAACAAAACGGGCACCAGTCACTCCCCACTGGGTACTCAATGTGGGACTCTACTTGCTGAGGCTCTAGTCTGTACCTCTTCTGTCTCTCGAGCAGCTATTTCCAAGTAAGAGTTCTCCAGCAATCAGGCCATGTGCTCCCAGCTAAGGAACTACTTTCTCTGGAATATGGTATTTTGGAGGATTATCATTGTTCAAAAGGGCTCTGGGGCTGGAAAACCAGGAGGGCGTTGATCCCAGGAATAACTGAGCTACTGGCATTCTTTTGCTGATGAACAATGTTTGCAAGTCCATTAACGAGTTAGCAACAGGCCCCGACCCTGACAGACTTGATAAAAATTTTTAAGTCAATAATGGCTTGCTCACCTCTGGAAGATGCCTAAGGAGAAGAAAAACCTGGTTGTCTTTTTTGCAGAGAGAAGGGGGGGGGGGACAGAGGATCCGAAGCAGGCTCTGTACTGACAGCACAGAGCCCGACGTGGGGCTCGAACTCACAAACCGTGAGATCATGACCTGAGCTGAAGTCAAGACACTTAATTGATTGAGCCACCCAGGTGCCCCCACCTGGTTATCTTTTGAGAGGAAGAAGGCCTTCATCTCATTCACTGTTGTCATGGGCTGAATTGCACTGCTCCTAACATTCACATGTGATCTAATCCTTACATCCCATCCCTTACCTATTACGAACCCCTGCTCCGAACTTCCAAATCACACCTCTGATTTCCCACCTCGGGGCCTCTGTTTATGCCACTGGCTCCGTCGGGGATATGCTGTCCCCAACCATGTCTGCCAAACTTCTAAGGACCGTAGCTGTGGTGCTGTGGTTAAGTCTGTGGGCTCCGCTGGGCAATGAACCAGATGGAACCTGCCTCCCCTACCTGCTAGGATGCGACATCGGCAAGTTAGTGAACTTCCTTGTGCTGCAATTTCCACAAATGCATCACGAGGATAATAAGACCCCGTGGGGCTACAGTGACCGGGAAACAGGAAAGTGCATGAAGCATGCTGAGAACAGTACCCGGCATGTGAGGCTTGCAAGAACTCTCACCTACGGTTCTTTCTCACAAAGTGAAGGTCAGAGCACTCTTCTGTGACCCCTCAGCACATCGCCACTAACCTGCTCTTCGGCCACTTAGGTTTCTTCTACAATTTCTTTTAGACATGCTCCTCCTCAAATCCCTAACTTTGCCACATTCCTTCCTGTATCCCGAAGGTCTCTTCTCTCTTACCGACCTTGAACACTAGCTCCAAAGCCTCCTGGGAACCTCACTCTGTGTTCTTTCCTGCTCAGCACTCTGTTGTGAGCTCTTCTCTGGCCCCAACTGGGTCAGACTCCAGTCTCCAAGGGGATGGGTGGGACTCTATTTTTCATCTTAAAAAAAAATTCTTTTAATGTATATGTATTCTTAGAGAGAAATAGAGAGAGCATGAGCAGGGGAGAGGCAGAGGGAGGGAGACACAGAATCCAAAGCAGGCTCCAGGCTCTGAGCTGTCAGCACAGAGCCCGACGCAGGGCTCGAACTCACGAACCATGAGATCACGACCTGAGCCGAAGTCGGACACTTAACTGACTGAGCCACCCAGGCACCCCTATATTCTTCATCTTCGTGTCCAAGGGCCTAACTCACGATGCTCAGAAAACAGTGAGCACCGAATGAATCGAACCACGAGGAGGTGTGAACACCCCAGTGATCTGTAGCTATCAGGACGTCTCTACACAGCTCCCCGTAGCTGCATTTCTAGGTGCCACACGAGTGGGTCTTGCACGCACCCACGCACAGGTGAGGGGCTGAAATAACCCGAGGCACCCGTGTTTTCCAGTGGAGACATTAGGTCATTTCTCTGTGCAGGAACTCTCAACCGGGACTAAATTAAGACAATCCAGAAATCACTTCTTTTGTGCTTCCAAAGCACTTTGTGTATACCTCATGATCATTTATCTTGCAGCCTCGTAATTACCGGCTGCCAGTTTGGTTTCTTCCGTTTGTGTATGTTCAGTGTGGGCAGACTCTGTCTTATTTAGCTCTCTTTGTTCTGAGCCTGCCACTTAGGAGCTCTTGGGTAAGTATTCGTTGAACAAAAGAAGTTGCCAGAGAAACCTGAGCTCAACCATGGGGGCACCATGAGCCACGAAGTGGCATCGGGCAGAAAAAAGATGCTCCCTCACCTTTTTTCCAAAAACTCCATCCGTTGCTAAGAAGGTTTATCTGATCAAACGCTATTATTTCTAGGACATAATTCTGAAAAGAGTAAAATTCTTGGCTATGTTCAAATAATCACCTTGGCTTCAAATAATCACGCTCTGGCTTGACTTAACAGTGTTCTGTTTTCTGGGCTTGATTCAGGCAGGCAGAGAGCAGAAAGCTCTCTGGCATATGACCTTGAGCTCTCAAGTGCTCTGCTACGGGGAAGTCGGGCAGCCCAGGCTGGGAGCCTGTGGCTTTGCAAGCTAAAAGATAGATACAAATGGGTCTTGGCCAGCCACTCGTGGGCTCACAGCATGCCTGGAAAGGAGAGCTCTAGAATCTCTGTTCGGAAAGCAAAACTAGGGTTAATAAAGAGGAAAGGGCGGCTTGAAGGGCCAGTTCCCACCTTCTGTAATCGTCTCATTGCGGGCAGATGAAGGCTGGATAATTTCTGCATCTGAAAAAGAAGTACCTATGGGAGCAGAGGCCAGAAACAATGTCAGCCTGTTAACAAATAAAACGATTTCCTGGCCGACAACAATTGCAAGTCAGTAACAAGTAACCGTATACAGGTTGTTACCAAGACCTCACTCCAGGACTTGGCTTTCTGTTCTGATGCTGGCAAGTATCAAAGTGTTGAGCCAAGGTACAGTGGGCTGGGGTACCAGGCTTCTAGAGTTCAAATCCTGGCTCTGCGTTTTCACAGCTGCGTGACCTCAAGGCAAGTTGCTTACCCTCTCTGTGCCTCCGTTCCCTCATCTGCAAGATGGGGAACAAAATGGATCCTGTCTCACATGGGTTTGCGATGATTAATGTGGGTTAGTAAACGTGAAGATCTTGGAAGAGTGAATGGCACTAAATACATACGTGTTGACGGACTCACGTTAAACGAGGCAAAGATCACGCGTGACTGTAATTCAGTGAGAAGGTCTCTTCCGCAATCATTTGGTATAAAAGCAACACACCTATGGCAATCCTTCAACTGCAGAGAAAGGGATACGATGAAATGCCCCACGCTTCTCCTTCTGTCTATGCTCAAAACCCAGGTCTATTCCCTGAAAACCAGTACACCCCTGTATGTTTCTTCCACATTTTTGCAGAAACCAACATGCATACATATAATCTATCCTTCAGTTAATAACGCTGTCCTGAGTACTGGAAATTTGCTAAGAGAGTAGATTTCAGGTGGTCCCAACACACACACACACACACACACAAAATGGTTAACTATGTGAGGAGATGATACGTTAATTAGATTGACCGTAATAATTATTTCACTAGGGGCGCCTGGGGGGCTCAGTCGGTTGAGTGTCCAACTTCAGCTCAGATCATGATCTCACGGTTTGTGAGTTCGAGCCCCGCGTCGGGCTCTGTGCTGAGAGCTCAGAGCCTGGAGCCTGCTTCGGATTCTGTGTCTCCCTCTCTCTCTGCCCCTCCCCCGCTCGTGTTCTGTCTCTCTCTCAAAAATAAATTAAAAAAATTTTTAATTTTTAAAAAATAATAATTATTTTACTATATGCCTATCAAACCATCATACTGCATACCTTAAATATATACAATTTTTGTTTAAAAAAATAAGAGGGGACACAGAAGGCAAGAAACAAATAAAACGGACACGACTAAAACTGTACATCTTAACATTCCCTCAATATCTGAAGGTATAAGATCTACCTTATGTTTTTTGGTGTTCCATCGTGCAGAAAGACCATGATTATGTCAGAAAGACCAGCCTCAGTTGATGCTACTATTATAAACGATCTGTAAAGAACAACCTTGCACATCTATCTGACCCTAATGCTGCACACAGGGACATAGGAAATTACTCAAAATTTCCACCTGCTAGTGGGCATGCTCGTCCTCAAGTCGGTAACTTTGTAGCATCTCTCCCTGTGTCTATAATCTTTGCTTGCCCTACCATGCTTTGCTAGGCTGATGAATTGCTAGGTCAAGGGTAAGTTCATCTAAAATTCTGGTTATTCTTGGGATGCCTGGCTGGGTCTGTCAGTAGAGCCTGCGACTCTCGAGCTTGGGACTGTGAGTTTAAGACCCGTGTTGGGCACAGAGGTAACTTAAAAATAAAACCTTTTAAAAAAAAAGTATGGTCGTTCTTGCCAAAATGGTCCTCCAGACCAGCCTGCCCTGATTCACCCTTCCACCAGCACCCGATGAGAGTGGCTGTTTTCTACTCTACTAGCTGCCACAGAGTAGTTAGCAATTTCTTTGGTTTTTGCCAAAGAAGTCGTAAGCGAAAAACAGTATCTCACTGGTTTCGATTTATGTTAAGTTATGGGTGAAAATGAGATCTGTCTTCTACTTAGGGACACTTGTATGTTTCTTCAGTTTGCTAGTTCATGTCCTTTGTCCAATTTGATTTGAACTGAAAACAGAACCTCTATTTTCCTGCTTAAAACTTTTATTGGTGACCCACTGTATATGATAAAGTCTGACACCCCTAATATGACAAAAAGGGACTATGACCCAGCCCCTTCTAAGCCTTCTTTTATATGGTTGCTCCCCTTGTTTCAAAATTGATGGTCTAGGCAACATCTGGTTGTTTGTGGTTCCCAGCCTTGTGTCTTCTTCAATACAGATTCACTGAATTATTGAAGAAACACCAACTTTCATAGAAGTCACCATAACTAAAGAACTAACATGAAGGGCACCTGGGTGGCTGAGTCAGTTAAGTGTCCGACTTTGGCTCAGGTCATGATCTCACAGTTTGTGGGTTTGAGCCCCGCATCGGGCTCTGTGCTGACAGCTCAGAGCCTGGAGCCTGTTTCGGATTCTGTGTCACCCTCTCTCTCTGCCCCTCTTCTGCTTGTTCTCTTTCGCTCGCTCTCTCTCTCTCTCTCTCTCTCTCTCTCTCTCACACACACACACAAACATTTTGGTGTGCCTGGGTGGCTCAGCCAGTTAAGCGTCTGACTCTCAATCTCGGCTCAGGTCCTGATCTCACAGCTTGTGGGTTCAAGCCCCACACTGGGCTCTGCACTTACAGTGTGGGTCCTGTTTAGAATTCTCTCTCCTTCTCTCTCTGCCCCTACCCCACCTGTGCTCACTCACTCTCTCAAAATAAATAAATAAACTTAAAAATACTAAAAATAAACATTTTTAAAAAAAGAACTAGCATGAAACATTCCACTGTTTCCTCAAGTATTTTATTTTGTTCCTGTCAATCCTACTTATCAGGGACCATTTGTAAACAGTGTCTTTTGTGGCTTCTGCTAGTTTATATTGGTAACGATATCGAGATTATCTTCTAGCTGGCTCTTAACTAAAGTTTTCCCTACAATTGAGGTATTCTGACGAGGAAAATGTTAGACTGTGTATGGGTTGCAACATTCACACCAGGAGTTAAAAGCGAACTGCAGGGGTGCCTGGGTGGCTCAGTTGGTTAAGCAGCCGACTCCGACTCAGGTCACGATCTCGCGGTCCGTGAGTTCGAGCCCCGCGTCGGGCTCTGTGCTGACAGCTCGGAGCCTGGAGCCTGTTTCAGATTCTGTGTCTCCCTCTCTCTGACCCTCCCCTGTTCATGCTCTGTCTCTTCCTGTCTCAAAAATAAAGAAAACGTTAAAAAAAAAAATTTTTAAAGCGAACTGCAAAAGAAGAAGCCAGTCCCAAGAGAGGCCACGGTCAGCAAAGCTGTGCCCACTCTGGAGAGACCGTCCAATGTTGGCATATGCTAGGAGAGAGCCCCCCTCTCCCCCGCTGGATTTCCCACTGACCGCACTTCTAACTTAACACCACTACGCGGCTCTCTATCCCAACCCTGCTGAGCGTGAAGTCATTACTCTCCGTGTCACATCCCAACCTTTCCAGAAAGTTAGGGCCAAAAAAATACGCACACCCAATGTGCCGCTGAACCAAGTCTCCACCCTATAGAAAAAAGTATAGACGAAGGATTCACTACTTATGCAGGGGCCAGAGGCACGGTTATTTGTAACAGCATACGCTCAAGGGAACGCGGTACGGCGGATGACTGATTCTGAGCAAGAACCTTACCTCCGTTAAAAAATTAAGGGGCGCCTGGGTGGCTCCGTCAGTTAAGCATCTAACTCTTGATCTTGGTTTAGGTCATGATCTCACAGGTTCGTGGGATCGACCCCTGCATCAGGCTCTGCACTGACAGCGTGGAGCCTACTAGGGATCCTCAGTCTCCTCTCTCTCTGCTCCTCCCCCCCCCCCCCCCCCCGGTAAGTAAATATTAATTAAGAAAATTTTTTTAAGTGCAAGAAAAAAATGATACGAATGTGTTCATTTCAACTCTGTGAAACCATTAAGAAAGAACGTAAGCAAGTGTGTATAAACGATCGTAATTTGTAAGGGTGTCAGGTAAATTTTCTGTTTTGAAACTTGAACGGAATCTACTATTTTCATTTAAATAACCTCTCTCAAATTTGCTACTTAGAATCAAAATACAAAATTATGACCATAATTACCTCATACCGGGATGCAGTCTGCGATGAACGTGTTAAATGCCTTGTTTAGAGACATTTTGTTAAAGACATGACGAGAATTCAACACACAAGAGCCCGCCAGCCTTTCCAGAAACCGACAGGACCATGGCCATGAGTGAAGGCACACTGTTGTGAGCATCTCTGTAAATATCCACCTGACCCAGATCTATCACATGATGTTTCAGTCGTTCACGAGGCAGGTGAGATTATCCTCATTGTAGTGGCACATCTTCTGGTGATGAATCTTTCCAGTTGTCCATGCATGAAATAGGGTTTTGTGCACTGATAGATAAATTGCATAACTTTTCTTTTCTTTTCTAACATAGGGATCTGGTACTGTAAAATGAGGTTGTGGAATTATAGTTCATAGCCTGCTTCATACAATCATCACAGAAATGTCTGGAGGTTAATTAGCATGGTTCTCAAACTACTGCATTAAACGACCCCTTCCTGTGTGTTGAGAAGTGGTGAAAAGCCCTTTCCACGGCCTTCCCTGACAATTTATAGAGGCAGCAAGCAGCTTCCTACAATCTCAGACCACCTCACAGCTCCCAAGAAGCTAGGAAATGTACAGCCTAGCCACACGGCACAGAGCAGCCTTTCAGAGGACACGGAGATGTCGCAATGCCATACAGGAGACATTTATTCTCTTCAGAAACCCACACTTGTTTGAGGACAAAAATACACAAACATTACAATAATCTTCCAGGCCAAACTTCTATCTGTCTGAACGTCGTTAGCACTGCTCCCTGACTTTCCTCATGAAGACCCCTCACAACATTGCTTAATTATAACTCACTGTGATTGGATGGGAAGGTCCCCCCAGATGCTTGGGGTCAGCATCCACGCCCTCCTTCCCCAGGTCAGACTGCCCCTCGGAGCAGGTGCGTGGTACCCAACACTTTCTTTCATGCATGTGACTTCATTAATACCTCACTCATTTTTATATTCACACAATGCCCCCGACCCAACTCTTCCCTGGGGAACAAAAAAAGGAAGAAGGAAGACCTTTAAAATGGACCTTCACAAATCATTTGATTCCTATGTGGGCTCATGGTCTGTTTTTCTCCTAGGGTCCCTTGATATTTCTAGTCGAACAAACCCCAAATTCTAACTGCCCGACATCTTCCCTAAAACTTCTACAATTCAACAAGGAAATCAACAACAACAAAAATCAATCAACTGACACACAGGAAGAACTCATTTATAGAGAGAGAGAGAGTGCGAGAGAGAGCACGCTTGGCAACTAGGGAGAGGGGCAGAGGTTGGATCTTAAAGCAGGCTCCACGCTCAGTGCGGAGCCCGACATGGGGTTCCATCCCAAGGCCCTGGGATCGTGACCTGAGCTGAAATCAAGAATCAGACGCTCAACTGACTGAGCCACCCAGGCGCCCCAAGAAGAACTCGGTTTTTTAAGAGACAAGTTAACAAACATCATGTAGGTATTTTTCTTTGTTTGGGGGACGCTGGCATTAGTCACTGAGACCATCGAGTCTTCTTTCCAACACTGTCTTCCTGATGAGATCAGCTTTCTGAATTCAAGCGTGTTCCACACCGATCTCACCTGGATGTATGTACATCTTAACCTTTTCACTCTTGATGCCTGAACACCAATTGGAACGGCGATATTTCCAAGCAAAGCCCAGGAGACTTTGAAGTGAGACAGGCTTGCGTCCAAGTCCTCTAGGGCTTTACCATTAACCAGCTGGGTAATCCGGGGCAAGTTACTGACCCTTCCTCAGCCTCATTATCCTCATCTATAAAACAGATGTTAGCCGTAACAGACTTGTAGGACTAGAGAAGCTGTAAGAGCTGCACTGTGGCTGCTCTGGTATTTGTGATCCAGCACCCACTGATGACCCATTCCTGACCATCAGCTATTACCATCAGGATGTTTACAGTGCATCAAAGGCAAAGGGAAAAGGCCAGATTTTTCTGGGGAAACACGGGGGGCCCACGTGGACGTCTATATTAAAGTGGTAATGAAGGAAGAAAGGTGCAGGTGTCCAATCAGACCGGATATGGAAGTAAAATTGGGACCTGATTCCAAGATACCCCCAAAATGAATGAGGATTCATCTCATAGCGTCAGGGTGCTTTGGGAGGGGAAGCCCGTTAGGGCAGAAAGGAGGCGTTTGGTGCCTACATACTTATTTGGGAGACAGTGGGAAGGTCTGCAGAGTGCTGGCCCCGGGGTGGAGATCTTCACAGAACTGAATTTCTGAGTTCAATGGCATTCTGCTCTTGGCCCATGGCGACTGGAGTCCAATGCCACCCTATGGATGGAGCCAGCAAAGGTCTGAGAATTTAATGAACTTAGGAGACATCAGATCGTCAGGCAGGATAAATGAGTGCTCCAAGAAGAAGAGAGAAGGGAAAGAATGAGAGGGGGACTAGAGCTAGGGAAGAGGAGAAAAGACAGACGACAGCATTGCACCTGAGGAGACGTGACCAACGCCAGTGAGAACGGGGTCTGCAACTGGGGAGACGCACGGGGCCTGCTGGCATGCAAGCAGGTGACAGGAACAGTCCAGAACCTCGGAGAGCAAGAGATACACCGAAGGAGACAGCACAAATTGTTGGTGGAAGAAACTGGCACGGGGACTGAATTTCCGATCAAGACATCAGCGGGAGTGCGGGAGGGGAAGCAGAGACACGGTCTGAGGGCTGGGAACAGAGCTGTTCCTTTCTGCAGAGACCCTATGGGACTCAACCAGTATTCATTCATTTAACCAAAATGGCAGGCCACAGAGTGCCTTCTCGTGGTCTTAGGAGTCTCGGTTCCAAGTGGTCCCTTCCACTTTGTCTTGTGAGTTAACTGGCAATTCTTTTCTGTTTGTAGAACAGAACTGGCCTCAGACTCTATGGCTTATGTCCAGGCGGTCTCGGACAGAGTGACCAAGGCCCCCTCTTTGCCCAACACAGCCCTGTTTCATGCTTACTGTCTGTCCTCTTCTAAGCAGAAATGGCATCCCATTGTACTATCAAAAACGTCCACGTTTGGAAAATACAGTATATGGTCATCCTGTTTACACCTTTCTTTACCGTTGAGCATTCTGACTTGCCACAGATCTCTGATTTTCAAAAAATCTCTGATTTTCAAAATAACTACACCCACGTTATTTCCACCAACCACCCCCCGCCCGAACGCCTTTTTATAAATCACACATATTTTTGCCTCTGGTGTAGCAAAGGACAAACAGGATGAAGTATTTCCTCAGAAGCCATTGTGTTTGTTCGCTTAATTGTAAATTCATAGAGAGGAGGAAATACTTTAGTGAGCTAACTCACTGGTACCTTAGGAAAACACGGGACAAGATCCAGCTTTGTGGAATTGTACGATGGGCCCAAAAGCAGGCTCCTACACCCAGGATCTAAACAAACCTACCTAAATCTAAGACAAGCTCACCAGAATTGTCACTTTGTACCTACACCATTTCCAAAGACAAACTATAAAATAAGTCTTTCCTTATTCTTTGGTGCTTGTTGGGTTTTGTTTGTTTGGTTTTTGTTTGCTTTTATTTTGAGAGAGAGAGAGAGAGAGAGAGAGAGAGAGAGAGAGAAAGAGAGAGAGAGAGAGAGAGGCACAGAGAGAATCTCACGCAGGCTCCACACTGTCAACATGAAGTCCAACACAGGGCCTCGATCCCGCAACCGTAAGATCGTGACCTGAGCCAAAACCAAGAGGCAGATGCCCAACTCTCTCCAAGAGCCACCCAGGTGCCCCTCGATGGTTGGTTTTTAATACATTTTCAGAAAAAAAGAAGTTACGACAGATAAAACTTACTTAGAACGTATTATGTGCGAGGTACTATTCTAAGAGCTTTCCAACATTAATTTCTTTTCCAACCCTCGCAACTTTATGAGGTGCCAGTGTTATTCCTATTTTCGACGAGGGAAATGAGCCCACAGAGTACAAATAACTTGCCTGAAGTAACCTGGGGGTTGGGCGGCTAGGTCTGCACCCTAACCACGCACCGAAGCACACCTCTTCTGATAAACACCAGATGGCTGGAGCCCTTTTGGAATCAGTTCTGCAAAGGTCCAGCTGTAAATCTAGCAACCGCTCCAGAAGCCTGTGTGACCAACGTTCGCTTGCCTCATCTACACATACTCTGTTCCCAGATGCCGCAGAGCATACAGACGTCAACTTCCGCTGAAAACCTGAACGTGATGGCTCTGAATGGTATTTGTCTGGGGCCCGTATCAACGTACTCTCTCTTAGCCATTCAACAAAAAGAAAGCATGTGCCGTGGGCATGGCATTGAACCAGACGCTGGGAGGCACAAAGATGTGTAAGATATTAATGGCGACCGTTAAGGGCATTCAAGAAAGACTCACGCTGTGACTTCCATCGTCAGTTTTCATGGATGAACGCCTTCTTCCTTCACATTTTGGCTTTACAGAGACGGTGTCAGGGAAGGAAACTGTTCTAGGACATCCCTGTTAAGTGTAGATGAACTCCATGTTCCAAAGCACTCATGAATCACGAGTGCCCATTCTCACGGATCCGAAATGCAACATAGGTGATAAGACTTCAAATTCTAGCTGTGCCATTGCTAGCTACAAATTATTCAGCCCCTCCAAGCCTCAGTAAAATTTGCCTCTCCTCTTTCAGCTCTCGTAAACAGGGGGACTCATATAGTTGGCAGCTACCTCCCTGACTTTTTAGTTCAATATGTACTTATTAGGCACCCACTATGTCAGGTGTTTGCTCAATCCCGGAAGACGAGGAAAAGGCAGGGTCTCTGTCATTAAGGATTTTATAGTCTTGCCACCTAAGAGTGATGGATATGGCTCACTTGAAGAGGAAACAATGGTATCTTTACCATCCCAGCCCTAGGAAGGTATTGATGTCCAGACTCTTTAGCCTGTATTTATTAGAGACTTTTTTCTTTTTTTTAACTGGGCCTTATAAGTCTATTTTGCCTTCCAACTCCGAGGTGTTCCCTCTGAGGGTCATGATGGATCTGCAGGTAAGAATATTCTTTGCCTCTCCATGCTCAGCTCCTTTCTTAAACTGAAGCCTCCAGGGGCAGCTGGGCAGCTTAATCGGTGAAGCGTCCGACTTCAGCTCAGGTCATGATCTTGCAGTTCGTGAGTTCGAGCCCCGCGTCGGGTTCTGTGCTGATGGCTCGGAGCCTGGAGCCTGCCTCGGATTCTGTGTCTCCCTCTCTCTCTCTGTCCCCCCCGCCCCCACTTGCGTTCTGTCTCTCAAAAATGAGTAAACATTTTTAAAAAATTAAAAAAAAAAGAAAGAAACTGAAGCCTCCGATCACCCAAAGAGAATGTGGGATCTAGCCAGATGCTGAAGGCTAGACAGCTTGCTTTGATGATTTCTTATTAAAATCAGATGCTAAATAGCGCTCCGATTATTTGCATGTTTGTTTTTCCTAGTCACAAGTAATGTCATTACTGAAAAATGTGTGGAAATATATTTATTTGGCTTAACAGTCACTGTGCTGATGTTTCTATTTCCCTTGGAATGCCACAGCCATGTTAAGGCAAACTTGGCATCGTGATAGAGTCCAACCAATCATAAGAAAACACCTCCCTCCTGCTCATTTCCCATTTGGGGAACGACTACCTATTTCTCCTTCTCCCTCCTGGCCAAACCTCTTAAAAGAAGCCTACTTCCTCTGGGGCGCCTGGGTGGCTCGGTCGGTTAAGCATCTGACTCTCGTTTTCAGCTCAGGTCATGATCTCACAGTCCATGAGTTCGAGCCCGGGCGCGTTGGGCTCTGCACTGACAGCATGGAGCCTGCTTGGGATCCTCTCTCTCTCCCTCTCCCTCTCTCTCTGCCCCTCTCCCACCCACGCTGTCTCTCTCAAAAAACAAACTTTAAAAAATAAAGAAGTCTACTTCCTCTTCTCTCGTTCACGCCTCAACCACAGGCTATCTAAATGCCAGCCAGGTAGCTTCCCCAAAACCGTTCTCCCCAGAACACCAATGACGAGTTGTCACTCAACACACAGGATGCTCCTCCGTCCTTGCCATCCCATCAGGACCTGCCAGAGTTGACCCTTCTCCTTTCCTGAACACTTTCCTGTTCTGCACAGGTGATAACTACCAGCTCCTCCCGGTTTTTTTCCTAGCTCTCCAGCGGGCCTCGCCTGTCCTCCGGAAGCTTCCACTGCCTCTGCACATAACTTACAGGGCGGTGGTCTTCCGGGTGCTCTTCCTGCAGCCCTTCTGTGCTTCTCACTTTGTATCTTCACCTTGGAGTTCCCACCCCAGGGCTTCAAACGCATAAGCAGGCACGCATGACTTCCAGATCTCTCCTGATCTCAGTTCTCTACATCCAGTAGCCTTCTATGTTGGGCATCTTGGAAGCACATGAAAGCCACCCTACCCCGAAATCCATCATCAGTTCCCCCACCAACCCACTCATCTTCAGTGTCCCCGATGGAGTGGTGCCTCTACCCATCTTACTACTCGGCGAGAAGCCAGACTGGTGCTTTCCTCTTCCCTCACCCTCCCCATCCGACCTGTGCTCATTCTGTCTCCCAAAGATCTCTTGCAACGGTCCACCGTCTTCGGTGCCTAATGCCCCCATCCTAGTCTGGGACTGTCTTCATCTTTCCCCAGCCTTACAACCAACCACCTGCTTCCTCCCACCAACAGCATCCTTGTGACCCACATCAACAGGAATGCTCAAAATCCCACTTGATTCCAGGAGAGCAAGGAGGGGTCTCCTTAAGCGTATCATAGTCTCCTCTCATTCCACAAATACATACAAGCAGTTATATTATGAAGCTGACGACAACATTTGGTCGCACTCCAAACTTTGCCCAGGCTCGAAGAATGATCTTGCTAAAAGGCAAGTCCTCCAACGGCTTCAGTAGGACGGGGCACTGAGGTCAAGTCCAGACTCTGTAAGAGACCCCGTGAGGCCCTTCACGAGCAGATCCTTGCAGATCCTTCTTTCTCCTCATTTTTCACTACTCTCTGCTTCTCCCCCTCAGCAATCCTTCTTAAACCCAAGCCTCTCTTTTAAGCTGTGGATTGGCAATCTCTCCTCCTCTCTTCTCCAGACGCTCCTACACTTTTCTTTCCACCAGGAGAGAAGACTTCCTCACGTTCATTGCCTCAGGCTTTGGTTAAACAACCATTTCTCTGGGGCACCTGTCCTGGTAACTTGTAACTCAGCTGGGTTTGTCTAATTTGAGGGGTTTTTTTTTATCTTTATTTTTGAGAGAGACAGAGAGAGAGGGAGACACAGAATGCAAAGCAGGCTCCAGAATCTGAGCTGTCAGCACAGAGCCCAATGCTGGGCTTGAACTCATGAACCACAAGATCATGACATGAGTTGAAGTCGGACACTTAACTGACTGAGCCACCCAGGCACCCCTGTCTAATGTGAGTTCCTGGAGCCCCCGTGTGTCTCCTCTAATATCACAGACACTTGACTGTAATTGCTGGTTTTATTATCTATTTTTCCCTCAAGATCACAACCTTTGGGAGGCAGGGGTCAGATATCTACTTGTTGTGGTATTTTGGGGGATAATGGCGGTGCCTGGCACATAAATCAATGCAACCTGCCAAGCTGCTATCCTTACTGAACCCTCCACGGCTCACAGACGTTTAAAAACCTAAGCTCTGACCAAGTAGATAATGTTACCTTGTTAGTTTGAAACGGGGACTCCACGGGGCCACTGACGTTAGGGTAGGAAGGCCTATGCCATCTCTCTCGCAAGGGCACATGTGTCTGTTCAACAGCATCAATGTTTGCAATGTACCGATTTCACCCCTCTGCCTGAGTGGGACGAATACGAACTTCCCGCTCCAGAGCTGTGCCAGCGATGGTCCCCAGGGCCCTTACGGTGGGCAGAGCTGGTCTTATGCTGGATATAGAGGCAGTGATTCCATTTGCTAACAGTGCTCTTTAATCCTATGCTACAAAAGGATGTCGACGTAAGCCTCCATGAAAACCGTAGGGTTTCTCTCTCTCCTCCAAGAAGCATATGCACTGCCCTTATCACAGGACCCGCTAGGAATCCCTAGAGGACGGGAACTGGCAGCGTGGGGTTCACCTGCCAACCAACCACCCCGGATCTCAGCGACAGGCTCCTTCTGAAGAGCTCAGAAGCCCATCACACCAAGTCCAAAGGCGGAATCCAATTCCAATTTAGACGATCTTCATGACCCAAGGAGTGTTATTCAAAGAGCAACACTTCCAAAGATATGGGCTTGCCAGGAAGGGATTCTTGGAGACTAGTGATTCCTAATGTCATCAATGACTCCGGTGAATTGGTGCAAGAAATAAAGGAAGAGGGGTCCGGCCCTGAGGGAAAGAGGCAGCCAGCAACCAGATGAAGTAGTGAGCTAACAAGCCAGGCTTCAGGGCTGGCTCTTGTTGGGCTGGGAGCTTTGGAGTGAGGAGAACCTACCGCAGAAGGGCAGATGGGCTCAGGGAGAGGAGCCCCGTGCTCACGAGACTGCCTGCAAGTGTCCCGCCCAAGGACACCATGACCCCGGTATCGTGTTGTACGGAAAACGCTGGGCAAAAGCGTGTGGGCTATTCCTGGACCCCGTCACGAACATGAGGGGAGTTTCCAGTGTATTCAGGCCTGGCCCTTCACTACTGCTAGCAGTCAGGGGGGCTCACACCAACAGACTGCTGTCAGGATTCACGGGTCCCCGGTCATGTGACAGGGGACCAGGTCATCAATTACCCCTATTGCCAAGTTGTGGCCTTAGCCCAACACTAAGGAGGTAGACGTGTCCAAAGGTGCAGTGAACGATTAAAAAGCAACCTCTGATTCTCTATGAATCAGATTGTGGTCCTTTAAAGGTGTGATGGACTGAAACATCTCACTTTGGAAAAAGAAAATAGAGAATCTTTCTAAGAAAATGTTAGGTCAGTAATTAGTTGAATGCTAAAACCAAAGAGAAAAGTTCCATTTATTTATTTATTTTTAAATGTTTTTTTTTTAAATTTTGTTTATTTATGTTTTTGAGAGACAGAGACAGAGCATGAGCTGGGGACAGAGAGAGGGGGAGTCACAGATTCCGAAGCAGGCTTTCAGCACAGAGCCCGACGTGGGGCTCGAACTCATGAACCATGAGATCATGACCTGAGCCGAAGTTGGCCACCCAACCGACTGAGCCACCCAGGCGCCCCCCATTTATTTTTTTTTAAGTGATTTATTATTTGAGACAGAGAGAGAGAGAGAGAGAGAGAGAGAGAGAGAGAGAGAGAGAGAGAGAGAAAGAAAGGGTGTACATACACAAACAGGGGAGGGGGTGAGGGTGAGGGAGAGAGAGAATCTCAAGCAGACTCCTTGCCCAGCCTGGAGCCCAACACAGGGCTCGAACTCACGAACCATGAGATCGTGACCTGAGCCAAAATCAAGCGTTGGTCAGCTGACCGACTAAGCCACCCAGGCGCCCTTCCTTTTGTTTCACCATTAAAGACGGCAAGTTAAACCGGCACAAAATTTGACAAATAAGATATGTGTGTCTATTAGTGGATCGGATCGTTTACCACATTTTCAACAATTTCCTGACTTATTCCTCCACCTCAGCCACCAGTTCCGTGGTTTTAGTCTGTGTTTTAGGTCTACTTTGAACATCCCCAATTCAAGACACAGCTGTGTACCCAGAGGCTCCCGCCGTTCTAGCTTGCTTCTGGCCACCGGTCCCACGGATTGTTTTCAAATTCGACTCCCTTGCAACCTAAAGTCTATGCACTTTTCTCACTGGGCTCAATTCACTGGGCCTTTGCTTTTTCATCCAATCCAGAGTCAATACTGTAGCGAGTTAAACTGTATCCACACAAAAGATGTGTTTAAGCCCTAACACCGTGCCCGTGTGTGTGACCTCATTTAGTAATAAGATCTTTGCAGATATTATGGAGTTAGAGGTCCCTGGATGATTCAAGATGATCCTGGATAGAGGATCCAATGGCTGATGTTTTTCTAAGAGAAAGGAGAGGGGGCCCCGGCGACACAAAGAGACTTGGGGGAAAGGCCATGTGCAGACAGAGGCAGGGACTGGAGTGATTACAAGCCAAGGGACAGCTGGCTGAGGACAGCCTGGCAGCCACCAGGAGCTAGGAGAAAGGCATGGAACATTTACACCACCACTCCCACTGCCCCGCCCCCAGCTTCCAGGAGGAACCAGCCTTGCTAACACCTTGATTTTGGACTCTGGACCTTCAGAACTGTGAGACAACACGGTGCTGTAGTTCTAAGCCACAAGCGTGTAGTGATTTGTTACTGCAGCCCTGGGAAACGAATACAGACGCCCAAATCGCCTCTGCTCCCCACTCCCCTTCTTCATCCACCTGGCAAAATGCCAGCACTTGATGGCCCCAACTGTCTACCTCATCCAGAGCTGTACTTGGACAGCCAAAGCCACTGAAGCAGTCACTGTTGCCACGTAGAGTCCTAATCTGAAATCGGCCTGACTCTGCACGTCCCTGTCCTCCCCTCCCCATGAAGAAATGAGCAGACTTATTATCTGGAAAAGAGCAGCCCCCAGACGGGGTCAAGCCGGACTCCCGCCCTGTGCAGCCAGACCCTCTGGTGGCCTGGTTATTTCACGCGGGAGTTTCCATGCCTTTGCTGATTTGAGCCCTGCAATCTGTGCCTTGTATCCCCCCTCTGCCCCTAGCTTCTCAGCACCTCACCCACCCGCCTCGTCTCGTCTATCTTCCTCCTCGTCCTCTCTACCGGATCCCTCACGCCCGCTTCTCACCCTTACGTCACTTTCCCTGTACGATGACAACCAATCAGAAGGCACACACAGACAGCCCCTCGCAATCCAAGCACACGCACAAGCCCCTGTAGACACGCGTACGTTTCTTCCAGCGTCTCTCCTGTAGTATGTCTTCTTACTACTTCACGGCCAGACTCCTCCGAAAGCTCACTCCCATCTTCCCCCGTTTTCTATGAATTCCTCACTCCACACTAATCTGACATCTCTCCCCAAAGAATCCACCCAGACAGCTTTTGCTAAGTTATCAATGATGAGCTCCAGCTGATCAGAATCACCCACCCCAGACAATGTTCTTCCGCACCGCCCCAGCCCCCTCACGGCACTGAACGTGGCTCATCACACCCTCCTTGAAACATTTTCCACTCCTGGCTCCTGTCACACCGCATTCTTCTGTTTTTCCTCCTACCTCTCTAGCCACCGCCTTCTCTCTTTTTTTTTAAATCCAAGTGCAACCATATGGTGCTAGGTTACGTTCAGGTGTACAACGTCATGTTACGGTTCGGGGCGCTCATCAAGATAAGCACCTGATCCCCTTTATCTATTTCACCCACCCCCACCCCCACCTCACCCTTTGACAACCACCAATTAAAAAAGGAGCAGAGGACCCGAAGGGACATTTTTCCCAAAAAACCCATGGAGATGGCCAACAGACACAAGAAAAGATACCCACCATCACCAATCACCCCAGGGAAATGCAAATTAAAACTACAATGAGATTATCACCTTACACCTGCCAAAGTGACTAAGCAAACAACCAAAGCAAAAAAAAAAAAAAACCCTTGTGCTCTGTTGCGGGGGATGTACACTGGTACAGCCACTGTGGAAAACCGTGTGGAGGTTCGGCAAAAAATTAAGAATAGAAATACTGGGCCACCTGCCTGGCTCGGTCAGTAGAGCATGCGACTCTTGATCTCACGGTTGTGAGTTCAAGCCCCACATTGGGTACAGAGATTACTTAAACATAAAATCTTAAAAAAAAAAAAAATATAGAAATGCCCTATGATCCAGTAATCCACTACTGAATATCTACCCAAGGAAAACAAAACCACTAATTTGAAAAGATACGTGCATCCACAAGTTTATCGCAGCGTTGTGTACAATAGCCAAAATATGGAAGCAGCCAAACTGTCCATGGATAGATGGATGGATAAAGAAGACGGGGTGTACGTATACAATGGACCATTACTCAGCCATAAAAAGAAGGAGATCTGGGGCGCCTGGGCGGCTCCGTCAGTTGAGCATCTGACTTCGGCTCAGGTCACGATCTCGCGATTTGTGAGTTCAAGCCCCGCATTAGGTCCTGTGCTGACAGCTCAGAGCCTGGAGCCTGCTTCGGATTCTGTCTCCCTCTCTCTGCTCCTCCCTGTTCTCTCTCCCTCTCTCTCAGAAAAATAAAATAAAATAAACATTAAAAAATGTTTATAATAAAATAACATAAAAAAGAGATCTGCCACGTGCAACAACATGGATGGAGCGAGAGGGTATAATGCTAAATGAAATACGTCAAAGCCACTGCCTTTCGATTCTCCTTTATAAGTTCATACTCCTCTTTCGGTCACTAGTAATGATAGTCTTCCTTTGTCTTTAAGACTGTCTTTGGCCCTGTTTTCTTTCCATTCTTTCTGTTCTATACTAGTTCCTTAGACCATTTCCTACATGGGCATCACTCTAATTAACACGGATGTGCAAAGACCCAAGATTTATGGACCCAGCGCAGGCGTCTTCATTGCATGCCATATAATCAACTCCCAACTTTAGACATCACAAAACCAACTCAAATCTAACCTGCAATCAGAATTCCATCTCCCCCCCCCCACCACCAATGACGCACAGGCTACCACCATACCCCCTAACCCAACACTAGAGTATCAAACATGACCTTTCCCTCTGTCTCCCTCCTAAATCCAACTTGTCATTAAGTCCTGTCACTTGTCCCTTATAACACCCAAATTCATCTACTTCTACTAGCAAATATTAGTCCAGGTTACTGTCATCTGCACGTGGCCTAATTGGTCTTCCTGGAGCCACTCATACCCTTGTCTAATTTGCTGTGCAGGATGAAGGCCCAGTGACAGTCCACTCTTTGGTGACCTCTCCAGCCTCAGCTGATATCACACTCCTAGCTCTCTTAATTCCCTAGCCACTGGTCTTTCTTGCTTTCCCAGCCAGTTCATCTCTATTTCTTCTACCACAGGGCCTTTGCACAGGCTGTTTTGTTGCCTGGAGTGCTCAATTTCCTTTTTTAAAACATTTTTTTTTTTTGAGAGAGAGGGAGTCAGAGTGTGAGAGGGGAAGGGGCAGAGAGGGGCAGACACAGAATCCGAAGCAGAATCCAGGCTCTGAGCTCTCAGCACAAGAGCATGATGGGGGGCTCAAACTCGTGAACCATGAGATCATGACCTGAGCCGAAATCAGATGCTTAACCCACTGAGGCACCCAGGTGCCCCTGGAAGGCTCATTTTCTAAATTCTTGCTCCTCTCCTGGATTTCAGCTCAAATTTCTCTTCCTCAGGACAGTTTCTTTGAGCCCTCAGACTGAGCCAAATTTCCCTCTCCTTCTCCCAAATGAGTACCTCTCCTTCACTGCCCTTAACCACAATTGCGGTCCTACCTGTATCCTTCTGTTTTGATTGCCTGCCTCCCCCCACTACACCGTGCGTGCCACAAGGTCACGGACAAGGTCTGGTTTTGCTCACCGTCATATCCCCAGAGCAGGTACAGTTTCAGTATGCGTAGGTATTCAGTAACATTCTGTAAATTTTTTTTTTTAATTTTTAAAAATATCACGTTGCTCAAGGCCCTAGGTACGAAGAAAAGCTTAGAAGCACAAAGGGAATTTTGGCACGTTGTAGATTTTCAGGGCCAACCCCCTTTAGCTTGTGATTTTCTGTCAAGAGGAAATAAAAGCATAATTCGGTGGCATCTTCATAGTTTATCCCTGCCAGTTCTATTTCTCTATAAATACAGTCCTCATTTTCAAGGAATTTGGAGAAGACGGTTGCAGTGGACTATTTTGGGGAGGCGCTGGTCTGTTCTACTTCAGGGGGGCTATCACTTGTCTTTGTTCCCAGAGCAGCCGTGGCCAGCACTGCTGACTCCACGGAAGAAGCTGGGTGTGTCAGGCTAACTGCCTGGCAGGCCCTGGGCACGGCCTCTGAGGACAGGCTGCAAAGCCTGTAAAGTTCACCTCCAGGAGGACCCGTATTTTACGGTCTATCCATTACTGCTGTCTCCCCATGTCATGGCATGGTGATGTTCCAGTGTTTTCACCCCCACCCAGAGCGCAGCTCGGGGTCGTGGTGCTGCAGGCCTTGTCAGGACACTGGCCTTCCGCCTGGAATAGGAAGGTTGTATGAGCGGCGCGAGATGTGGAGATCTTCAAAAGATTCAGGCAATCGTGGGGGCGCCCGGGGGGCTCAGTCGGTTAAACGTCCGACTCTTGGCTTCGGCTCAGGTCATGATCTCATGGTTCATGAGTTCCAGCCCCCACGCCGGGCTCCGAGCTGACAGCGAGGAGCCGGCTGGGGATTCTCACGCTCCCTCTCTCTCTGCCCCTCCCCTGCTCTCTCTCTCTCTCTCTCTCTCTCTCTCAAAATAAACACACTTCAAAAAAAATCCATGCAATTGTTGATGCCAAAATTGAGGAAAATGTTGACATCATAATTTCCCAATGTAGTTTCCTTCCTGTTATACAACTTACAAAGGAAGATTTCTGGGCATGTCTCTGAAGATGTGCTATGCACAGACACACATGAGCCCTAACCTGAGACCCAGGAAAACCACAGGATAGCTAATTATGGCAAATTATAAGGGCACTTCACTGTGGAAATAAAAACAGGCCAAGTATGGGCTACGTTAATGTCCTTTTCATATATTTTTTACGAGCGCAATTTGAAATACAAATGCATAAAATGGATGTAACATACGGACTTCTTCTCTGTAGTTAAAACTGTGGACATTATCTTATAAATGAAAGAACAATACGTCTGCACACGTACAAATCTATGCACACCAGCTAAAACTGGCCGACCATTAACAATCCCATCATCAACCGACCCTCTTGTATACATAATGTTTGACTCTTACCGACACGTAGAAAAGTGTGCACTTTCAACTCCTACTTGAATATATATACAATTTATCATCTTATGCGCCCTTATGCTGCCATTTTTTTTTCCTCCTCTGGGCCAAGAATTGGCACAAGTCTCTCCTTTCCAAAAATGAGGAATAATATTTCCTTATCCAGTTAAGTACAAAGTATACTGAAGTGTAAACCATTGACTTTTTTTTTTTTTTTAAACTGGAATAGTTTCACTCATTCCATGTACCCATCCATCTATTTGGATATAAAGATATTCCACAGTACATCCCTCTACCTTTTCTACTTTAGGAGTTGAATGTCTCTTAAAGAAAAAAAAAAAAACACTACATACAAATATCGCATTCAACTGCCAAGTTAATCAGGCCGGAGGGATGATAAGAACTTGCTAAGAATAGTTAATGATAAGAACGATTCAAACTGCAACTCTGCCCATCATGTGTATGTTTGTTTTTCCTCCCCTAAATGAACAAAGTGCTCAACCTTTTCATGATCCGTGAGTAATGTGATGTCACTGTTTTTGCATCTGTCAAAGGACTAGTTTTCCAACATCCCGAAGAAGTCAGCACGCCTGATCTTTGCATGCAAGAAGCATCCAAGCTTTACCTTAAGGTCTTGCCAAATGGACAAAACAAAGCTCTTGATGTGCCGGGAGGAAAGGCATCTACCAACACCCTCATTAGGGGATTCGTGCTGACGAATGGCCATTCGTTAATTGCATCTTTGTTTTATTATAAGCCATTTTCCACAGCAAAGTCAGGAAGACCGTCAAAAGGAATCTCGTGGAAATGGTTATTTTTTCCAGTGCTTACAGAACGCTCCCTTTTTCTTTCTTGTTCAAGTGTCTTACACCTCACTGTGCCTAAAGGATATATTTAAGATTTCTCCTCTTGGAGGCCATGATCTAGTCTCACCCCAGCTGGGTGGACACGGGGGAGTCACCCACTGAGGTTTCTGCTTGCCCGTCAGTCTCTCAGTAGCAGTTAGAAATGCATGAAAGGCCTCCAGGTTTTAGTACAGCTGTACAACGACCACGAGGGTGCAGAACGAAGTCAGGTGAAGGGTCTCCGTCCCAGGGATGACAGTTTAGAGATTCATGGAGTTCAGAGGTTCACTCTAATCTCAAGAATTAACTTATTCTAGCAACAGGGGCATTGGGGCTTCCATCAAAGGAAGAGTCAGAAAACACGAACTTGAGATGTCCACGAGAACTGTTTAAGATGTCAAGACTTTTGGGGGCGCCTGGGTGGTTCAGTTGGTCAGGCGTCCAACTGTGGCTCAGGTCATGGTCTCGTGCTCTGTGAGTTCGAGCCCTGCGTCGAGCTCTCTGCTGTCAGCGCAGAGCCCGCCCTGGATCCTCTGTCCTCTCCCTCCCCGCCCCTCCCCTGCTCGGGCTCACTCTCCCTCAAATAGAGACAAACATTTTAAAAGACAAAAAGATTTCAAGACTTTTTGCAACTTTCTTATGTTCGCTATCCTCTTTCGGGTTCCCCAAAGCAATTAGCGTTGAAATTCCCAGATCTGTGGACTCCAGCTCAGGTACAACAAGCACCCCATCTCCTACTTGAGGGTTAGTCCTGGGGGTGGGGAAAAGGAGCAGGGGAGGTGATGATCCTGAGGAGGGGAGAGGATGGGTTGAATTTTTGAGGATGAAGAGGAAGGAGGAAATAAAGCCCTGGAGTGTAGGCCTGGAATGACCCGGGCATTCGATGAGCAAGATCAGAACAAAACGAACAAAAAAAGCATCTGCGTAGCTGTTCCATCAACTTCTTTCAAATCCGACAGGTGAAATCAGACCTCTTCCCGTATACACGTCCCTCTGCACACTCCTACTCATTTAAAATATATCCACATAGCATGCCACATAAACTCATAATTTTAAGTCACGTCAAGTACTATTCTTACCCCTCTTTTACAGATGGGAAAACTGAGGTACAGAGTTGAATAAACTGGGCAAGGTCACGTAACTACCAAGTATCAGAGCTGGGGCTTGAACCCACACAGTCTGACCCCGGAGTCTCTGCTCTGTACTCCTCAGCGGTGCTGACTTTCCTCCGATCCCTTTGCTGCCCATTGAGCTGTCTCTGCCATTACTGTGATCTCTGTCTCCATTCTCCTGTGTTTTCCTGCCATGTCCAATAATCATTCATTCAAGATTTTTCCGCCATGGCATCACCTACTCTCATCTGCCAAAGACCACATAGAACTTATTTTCTGCTGTGTGCTGATTTTTACAGGAGCGGTGAAAATAAGGGTGAACAATGAGAAACAGATTCTCAGGGGTGGAAAGAAAGCATTCTACTACAGAAAAGGTGGAGTTCTAAGCCCATATTTATAGCTCCAATACAAGTGGCCGATTAAAAAAACAACAACCAAAAACCTGAGACGCAAGAAAACACACAGGGATCCAAAAGCCATTTCCAATCGCCCTGCAGAATTATTAAACACAGGAGCAATTCTAGGGCTTGATTTTCCTTCCTTTGGGTCAGACAGCTCACAATGATTAAATTCTACTAATTAACATACAGAGCTGAAGTCAACAAACTCCCAATGCGAAACGAAGGAAAAAAAAAATAATCTTACCTGCAGATGTGTGTTTGAACTTCTCGCTTTTCTTCTTCCTCCACTTCCAGGGCTTGAAAATCCTCCCCAGGTTGGCAAACTTACTCCTCCTCCGGATGGGTGGGGTGTGGGTACCTGGCACGAGGGAGTCAGAACGCATGGCCGCCAGCCTCTCCACTTCCTCCGCTGTTTTCCCCGAGAAAGAGATGGAAATAGAGGGTGGGGGGGGGGGGGAAAGTGTTAAAATGGGATCCTCACAGATGGCCAGCGTTTTCCATGGTTACGGATAACAGAAACCACATGACTGAGGCTCCGTTTCTCTTTTCTGCCTCGTGGGTCGGAAGTCACACCGACGGGTTCTAAAGGCTGGAGACGGTCCGCCAGAACCCTGAGGATCTGGGGCACCCCCAAATGTACCCAACCTCAACTCACACCAGAGGAAGCGGTCAATGAGGTGGCGGGAACAAACCCTCTTGACACATCAAGATTCCCCAACGAGGCAGGAAGAGGGCATTAGGAAGAGTCAAGTGACAGCCTGTGGAACGCCTGGTCCAGCAAGATCTCACATAAGACTGGGCAGATGCCATCGCTGTAACACTGTCTGCTGAGACCAGAGGAGGGACAGAAAGCATTGACCAACTGTCTGTTTCAACGCCAGTGTCTCCACTGCCATGACTCTCCTTCTTGTTTTGCCCAGAACCAAAGCAGCACTGGAATCTGTTGAAGTGAGTGTCTCCACCTTGGATGGACGGATTGTAGAATCGCTCACCCTTCAGCAGACTTTACAACTGCTCTAGTCCCCCTAGGGTTTTTGGTTCCTGGTGTTTTGCTTAAATAATAATAATAATAATAATAATAATAATAATAATAAAGATTCTTAGAAATCGGGATCGGAGACTGACTTGAAGGGACACCTGGATTAATCCCGGTAACTTCACGTGAGGACACGAAGACCTTCAAACTCGTAACGCCCAGTGGACACCTTCCTTAGAGGTCACAATCACCTTGACCTCCTTCATCACTTGTGAAGACGCAACTCTTTTCCAACTTATGTGAGAATCTGCATACCCCAGTGAGGGACATATACCCAGGTTTGACTTTCTAAGACAGAAAGAATTAGGAAAAAAAAAATAATAATACTCCCCTTGGCAAAATCAGGAGGGTGAGAGACACTCACTGTTCTAGAAAGTCAGGCTACATCTAGAGCCATGGGACTGACCCAAAACCACTCTGTTGGGCCTCTATCACCATCTTCGGAAAAATCACGCAGGCTTTGGCAACACAGGCTTCCTCCGAAGCTCCATCTCACGGCCTGGCCTGGTAGTCTGCCTGAGACGGTTTTAACTCAAGAGACTCACTTACGCAAGAAATATATAGGGCATCTCCACCATGTGCCAGGCGGTGCGCTTGGTGACAGAGAGGACAGGTTGGCAAAGGCTCCTGACAGCAAGACTGAAGGGAAGTAGATGTATCTGGGAGATGTCGGGGAGCGAAACCAACAGGACATAGTGGGAGGGCCCGAGGGACAGGAGGTAGATCATTCCTAACGGCCAGACTCACGCCAGTGGAGTGACCCCCTTCGCTGACGGAAACAGGGAACACAGGGAAGGTGCAGGTTTGGTGTTGAGGGCAGCAACAATGTGGACGTGTTGCAAGGTGATGGCCCTTAAACCTCTGACTCCATGGTTACATGCATGGCAGCTCCTTTTTTTTTTTAATGTTTATTTTTGAAAGAGAGAGATAGAGCATGACTGGGGGAGGGGCAGAGAGCGAGGGAGACACAGAATCCGAAGCAGGCTCCAGGCTCCGAGCTGTCAGCACAGAGCCCGACGCGGGGCTCGAACTCACGGACCGCGAGATCATGAGCTGAGCCAAAGTCGGACGCTTCACTGACTGAGCCACTCAGGCGCCCCGGAAATCATTCTCTTTAAATGGTATCTGCTGCTTGGGTGGGTGCTTCTTCAACAATGCTCAGTAGCTGAGTCGCTATAGGGAGATCAGCCTTGGAAGCCAAGCCCCCCTAAGAAATATAATGGTAAGGGTGCAAGCCGGATAATTTCCAAATGTGGAAATTACACACTAAGGGTTTTTTGTGTCCAGGAAAGAAGCAAAGTTGAGACAGTCCAGTGATTTCATTTTCACAAGATCACTTTCTCCTTCACATCCATCACCTTGTTTCCTTGTTTCTTTCCTTCGTCTCTAATGAGTGTTGCTCGTCCAGATTTTGCAAGACTCCAAACCTACATTCCCAACCCCAGTCTCCAGCTTTCAAACCTATTTATTTTTTTAATTAAAAAAAATGTTCATTTTTGAGACAGAGAACGCAAGTGAGGAAGGGGCAGAGAGAGAGAGGGGGACAGAGGATCCGAAGTGGGCTCTGTGCTGACCGCAGCGAGCCCGACATGGGGCTCGAACTCACGAACCACAAGATCATGACCTGAGCCAAAGTTAGATGCTTAACTGACCGAGCCACCCAGGCGCCCCAACCTATATTTTACACTATCATGAGAGGACTCTTCCAGAAGCCTGCTTTTCCCAGAAGTTTTCGGTGGCTTCCCACAACTTAACAGTAGAGAGTTCTGACTTTCTGTCTTGGCCTCTGAAACCTCCATCTGAGTGGCTTGCCCAGAATTATCTGCCAGTTTCTCCCTCAACACACACGGTAGCCAAAATGGAAGTCTCGCTCAGCAATGGTCCCATCCTGGGATCTGCAGACCCCAACAGGCCATCATACACCACTGAAAATACATGCACGAGTTTGAGCCCATCTTGGTATCTGCCCTTGGTTGGGAGAGTTTCTACCTTTCTTTTGATTCTCTAATCTAAGACACAATAGATAAAAAATTTTAAAGTACCCAGTTTGAGACGGCTCCGAATGTAGCCATCCTGAAATATCTTCTATGAAAGGTTTGCTAAAGGAAGAGATTATATACTGAATCCCTCAAAAAAAAAAAAAAAAAAAGAAATCAAGGTGTAAGTTATTCAGGACTGGTACCGAGATTTGCTCTCCCAGTTGACATCCAGTAACAATTTGTTAAATAATTTGAGCACATTTGATTCGGTCCGTTGACCGTCTTGCGATCCGTTATCCACGGATCCCATTATCCACGTCTCACGAAGGATAAAATCGGAATCGCTAGCTGCCTGAAGAAAAATGCACCGCCAGGACCAAAAAGCGGTGTCATAATCACATCTGTTTAAAAATGAATAAAAATTATTCTGAAATTACATTAAAATAATTACAAGAAGTTAGGAGTGCCTCGGAGAAACCCAGAGTGGCAAGGAGCTGACAGAGCTTTCTAAAGGTGTAATTAGAACTCCATAGTTAAATGGATCTTTAATAAGTACATTATGAAATGCAGGGTGTTTAGCCTGTTTAAGTACAGATTATTGAGCAGACTGGATTACTCTAACTGATTTATAGTTTCATCAGCCACATTACATTCTCCCCCAATTCACTTGACAATAGGGGTTGGTTCCCAGCCTGTCTACTTTGCCACTGGATAAGGAAATTTAGGAGGTTTACGAGTGAGGATTGGCACCCTAGGGTAAGGATGGGGAGAAAAGAAACAGAAAGTAAAACAGGACTCCGAATAAAGTGGTCTCCAAGGTCGCGGAAGCACGGGAGAGAACAGGATGGGGACCAGGGGACAGGAAGGGCACACAGGCCAGGCGCGTTGAATACAACAGCCTTCTTTTGCCACCGATGATGAAAAGGCTCCTTTGCCCAAGCCCACTGCTCTGGAACGTGGCTTCCTCATGCTGCAGAGAGAGGAGACAGCTGTCCAGAGAAACTGCTCACTTAGACATGAATCAGCTCGAATGTCAACTGCCAGGCCAGCATGCTGAACCAAAAGGGAGGAGGTGGCCGGCTGAGCTGCTTCAGAGATCTGCAGGAGAAAGGGGAGGCCTGGCCAGATGAGCTCTGGGATCTTTCCAGGGCCTCCAGGAAAATGCTCTTCTAAGGGACCAGGCGGCCTGGGCTCCCTTTCATGACATGTCTGGGATTTGCTTCACTCAGAGGGAGCAAAATGGTTGGGACATGATTTTTCTTTCCCTTTAGAAAAGCAGAAGAGAGGAGCCTGGGTGGCTCAGTTGGTTGAGCGTCGGACTCCTGATCTCGGCTCAGGTCACGATCTCGCAGTTTGTGAGCTCGAGCCCCGCGTCGGGCTCTGCGCTGACAGTGCGGAGCCCGTTTGGGATGTTCTGTCTCCTTCTCTCTGCCCCTCCCTTGCTTACACTCTCTCTCTCTCTCTCAAAAATCAATAAACATTAAAAAAATAGAGAGGGGGCGCCTGGGTGGCTCAGTCGGTTAAGTGTCCGACTTCAGCTCAGGTCACGATCTCGCGGTCCATGAGTTCGAGCCCCACGTCGGGCTCTGGGCTGATGGCTCAGAGCCTGGAGCCTGCTTCCGATTCTGTGTCTCCCTCTCTCTCTGCCCCTCCCCCGTTCATGCTCTGTCTCTGTCTCAAAAATAAATAAACGTTAAAAAATTTTTTTAAAACATATAGAAAAGCAGGAGAGAAAAGACTTAATAGATGCACGATTTCCATTATGGAGAACCCAAGCACCTGTATCTGCATGTGCCTGAAGCCTGTCCCTTCTGGAAGCCTGGGTTGCTCCTGGTGGGCTCTTAAAGCATGCAACAGGGGGTGGGCAAAGCAGGGGGCACTTCGGCTAGCACCCTTACCATTCTATTTCTCATGGGGGCTCGGCTTCCAAGGCTCATCCAAAGGAAGAACTCCAACCCAGGAGTCCTAGAAAGTGTCAGTCATACAATTACCCACTGAGAAGTTCAGAAGCCACAGGGCCTATGCTATCTGATGCCTATAGTCATGAACGGAGGCAGAAAGACCAGGATCTCTGTCTATCCCTCCTCCCCCTGAGACCTCTCTGTGTGCCAAGTGCTCCTTGGAGTTTTGGAGGACCCAAGATTCTCACAAATTAGATACCAGCCTCGCAACCCAAAGTGAACTCAGAAATAGAAAGCTTATGTAGCCGGATCTGATAATATGCACTCCTTCCAATTCCATGAGGAGGGGATGTCGTGTCCACATTTCAGCATCCTAGGAGTGGTGGCCAAAGATGGGGGTGGAGGGGAGGTTGGTGGGCAGTTGATGATGCTCAACTGCCCAGGGCCGAACCCCACCCCCCACCTTTCTGCCATACTTTTCTTCACAGCTGCCAGATGGTGTCCTACAAGTACCCAGCCACACAGGAAATTCTCCACGACTCTGTCTTCCCCCTTTAGAAACACATACTTGTGCTTTTACGGAGATACCTTATGGCAGGGAAATGAGGGATTAATATGAATTATCAGGCCAAAAGGGCAGAATTTTCACCTTTTCACTCTGTAAGTGATACTCCACTGTCTTTTTTTAAAATATTTTAATGTTTTTATTTATTTTTGAGACACAGAGGAACAGAGCATGAGCAGGGGAGGGGCAGAGAGAGAGGGAGACACAGAATCGGAAGCAGGCTCCAGGCTCTGAGCCATCAGCACAGAGCCCGACGCGGGGCTCGAACTCACAGACCGCGAGATCATGACCTGAGCTGAAGTCGGTCGCTTAACCAACTGAGCCACCCAGGCGCCCAATGATACCCCACTGTCTTAGAGAGGCTAGAACTCTTTGAAGAACTTCTCTCCAATCTAGGACTGATCTGTATTAACTAGGAAGTATGTTTAAAAGAACAAAAAAAAAATGGTGGGGGGAGGGCACCTGGGTGGCTCCATCGGTTAAGTGCCCAACTCTTGATTTTGGCTCAGGTCATGATCTCGTGGTTCGTGGGTTGGAGCCCCGCATCGGGCTCTACACTGACAGTGATGAGCCTTCTTGAGATGGTCTCTCTTCCTCTCTTTCTGACCCTTGTGATGCTTGTGCTTGCGCTCTCTCGAAATAGACTTTTAAGAAGGAGGAGGAGAAGGAGAAGGAGGAAGAGAAGGAGAAGGAGAAGGAGAAGGAGGAGGAGGACGAGGAGGAGGAGGAGGA